>NC_056461.1:21554894-21854894 GCF_018296145.1 Oncorhynchus tshawytscha
TGAGAAGTATGCTACGGATCCTTCCTCTGATCTGCATAAAGAGCGCCAACTACTCCAATCTGAATTTGATTAGCTTTCTACCAGGCAAGCTGAACAGTTACTCTTGCGAGCTCGATACAAAGTCTATGAACAAGGCGACAAGGCCAGTAAACTCCTTGCGCATCAGATCCGTAAATCTGAGGCCTCACGTTTAATCCCACAAATAAGGACCCCGTCTGGTGCCACCACAGTTATACATAAAGAGATCAATGATCAATTCAAACAATTTTACTCTGCGCTATACATATCTGAATCCCCTCAAGACCCTTTGCTGATTGATTCCTTCTTTAATGGCTTGAATATGCCTTCAATTGATACAGACTCCCATGACTGTCTAGAAGAAGAATTTACGCTTGAGGAGATTGCAACAGCAGTGTCCGCAATAAAGTGGTAAATCACCAGGTCCGGACGGTTTTCCAACCGAATTTTACAGGACGTTTTCTGGTCTGCTTTGCCCATTTTTGTCTCGACTATTTGCAGAGTGCCTTAATACTTCAAAGCTACCGCCTAGTCTTTATCAGGCTTCAATTTCATTACTATTAAAGAAAAACAAAGACCCCCTAGAATTTTACCTTTATTTAACCAGGCAAGTCAGTTAAGAACAAATTCTTATTTTCAATGACAGCCTAGGAACAGTGGGTTAACAGCCTGTTCAGGGGCAGAACAACAGATTTGTACCTTGTCAGCTCGGGGGTTTGAACTTGCAACCTTCCGGTTACTAGACCAACACTCTAACCACTAGGCTACCCTGCCGCCCCAATGTGGATCCTATCGCCCAATCTCGCTTTTAAACTGTGATTACAAAATCCTAGCTAAGCTTTTAGCCATCCGTATGGAAGGCTTGCTGCACCAAGTAATACACTCTGACCAGACTGGCTTTGTGAGAAATAGGCATTCATTTTTCAATATTAGGCGCTTTATGAATATACTGTACTCCCCGGCGTCGGGAGACCCGGAGGTGGTGGTCTCACTTGATGCCGAAAAAGCGTTTGACCGCGTTGAGTGGGATTACCTAACAGCTGCCCTTTTATAGATTTGGCTTTGGCCCCAAATTCATTGCGTGGATAAAGATTCTTTATTTTTCCCCCATGGCTTCGGTACGGACTAATAACTTGTCCTCTGACTATTTTCCCTTGCACCGCAGATCCAGACAGGGTTGTCCACTCTCCCCCTTGTTGTTTGCTTTGGCAATCGAGCCTCTCGCCATTGCATTACGCTATAATGATGCCATTCGAGGTATAATCAGGGCAGGCTGGGAGCAGAAAGTCTCGCTATATGCTGACGACCTCCTTTTGTTTATCTCCAACCCTGATACCTCATTGCCACATGCCCTATCTGTTCTTAAAAAGTTTGGATCAATCTCAGGGTAGAAGCTGAATCTAGGCAAGAGTGAGCTTTTTCCGGTAAACAAGGCTGCTTTAAAGTGCTCTTCTACAAGTTCTCAGTTTAGGATTGTCCGGGATCAATTCACCTACTTGGGAGTAAAAGTGACAAGGAAATATTCAAATTTGTTTCAGGAAAACTTTGTTGCTCTAGCAGACAGATTGTTTCAATCTTTTACTTTTTGGAATTCGCTACCCCTCTCTCTTATCGGAAGGATTAATGTCATTAAAATGAATGTGTTGCCCAAATGTTTGTATTTATTTCAATGTTTACCCATTTTTATTCCAAAATCTTTTTTTATTTCACTGGATCAAACATTCATGCATTTTATTTGGGATGGCAAGGTACCACGGATTGGTAGAAAACATTTACAGAAGCCTAGGTCATTGGGGGGTTTAGCTCTACCAAATTTTCAGACATACTACTGGGCTGCAAATTTCAGAGCCCTTCTGTACTGGCTGCAGACTGATCCTTCTGGCCCTAGACCACTCTGGGTCCAGATGGAGTCTGAATAGTGTAAACCTGCAGCACTTTCCTCTGTGTTGTGCTCGTCTCTCCCAGTGTCCCTAGGCAAAAGGTGTGTCAACCCAATTGTAAAGCAGTCTCTTAAAATTTAGAATCAGTTCCGTTTAGCCTTTAGCCTCCGAGGCTTTGAATGATGGGGCTTTTGGCATTTGGCACTCACTAGGCCTCTCCTCGCTAGCCCAATTATTCTTTGATACATTTGCCTCTTTTTCTCAGCTGCAGGAAAAGTTCAATCTCCCCCAATCCCACTTTTTCCACTATCTCCAGACTAGAAACTTTGTCAGAGCTAACACACCTGGATTTCCCCATAGGCCTGCGAATACAGCTATAGAGAGCATCTTGGAGTTGAACAAACTTCATAGAGGCGCAATTTCAGATGTATATGCAATCATTCATGACTTGCAGAACCCTTCTTTGGTGCCTTTTTAAAGACTCGTTGGAAAGGATTTGGGGGAGGAACTTGGGGAAGACGCCTGGGAATCTGTGCTGCACAGGGTGCACTCGTACTCTTTTAGCACTAGACACAGCCTCATTCAATTCAAGGTGGTTCACCGTATCCACTGGTCGGGGGCCAAACTTGGAAGAATATTCTCTGATTTTGATCCTACCTGTGTCAGATGTAAAGTGGAACCAGCCACACTGTTGCATATGTTTTGGGGCTGTCATAAACTGTCAGGTTTCTGGGAATTAATATTTAAATGTTTCTCTGATATATATGACACTGTTATAGATCCGTCTCCCCTTACAGCCCTTTTTGGAGTACTGTCCATGGGTACCCCCCTATCAAGAATCCAGTCGGACACTGTTGCTTAGACAACTCTTTTAGCTAGACGGCTAATACTACAGAACTGGAAGATGGCAGCTCCCCCATCTTGTAAATATTGGGTGAGGGATGTGTTGTGCTCTCTGAAACTAGAAAATTTTAAATTAAATTCACGTGGGAACCCCAAACTGTTTAATGAGGCTCGGGCTCCATTCCGGTCTTACTTTAAACAGTCCATCCTCTGATGGCATTCCAATTAAAACTAAAATAAGTCTGTATTTGACCCCCCTGTGACTTAAGGGTTGGAGGAGCCTCTCTCTGTGTTTTTGCTGGGGGGCATTAAGGTCCATGTGCTTATTGATTGTGACCCATGGATGCCTTGTTCATCTTGCCCAGGCAGAGACTGAAGTGTGAGCTTGTTTTTCCCAGTTATTTTTACATTTTGTTCACGCCTACATGAATAATCATTCTATTTTTATTTTATTTTAAAGCATTTCTCCACCCTTATCCCTTGACTGTTTACAGGAACCATGGTGAGGTGTTTGCTCTGTCCCTGTACTATAGATTGCCCTTTAACCTTTGTAGCCTTCTCCCTGGTGTGTTTAACTTGTCTACGGTATCTTCAAAGGTATTTTTTTATTTGTTTTTTATTTGTATTTTTTTCTAGTTGAGTATATTATTTATATTGATTTGTGTTGTCTTGTATGTGTGTGTAAAACTTAATAAACAGAGTTTAAAAAGAAAAAAGGATGCCTTGGTCTCAATTGGGATTCCCTGTATAAATAAAGGTTAAATAAAAATAACCACAGATTTATAAACACAAAATATCAATAGTTTATTTTGTTTACTGCTTACTATCTGTTGTGTGTGTGTGTGTGTGTGTGTAAAAGTTGGGCCTACTCAAGGTCTTCTTGGGTACAGGAAAATGGAATGTGCAAAACCATGTAGCTATTTGTTGATAGAGGAATTTGTTGACAGCCAGAGTGAGTGTCCTCTGCATTATTCATCCATAATTACTGGTGCAGCCATCTGTGATGATGAATGTTCTCTCATTGACTTGTCAGTGCAGTCTGCACAGTGCACATTCTTCCAACTGCTACAGAGCACTCACTTATAACTGAGCATTTTTCTTTAGCTCTTGGGACTGTACAAGCTACCTACATTTACATGTTTGTAATTTAACGGACGCTCTTATCCGAAGCGACTTAGTTAGTGCATTCATATTAAGATAGCTAGGTGGAACAACCACCGATCTCAGTCATAGTAAGTACATTTTCCTCAAAGTAGCCATCAGCAAAATCTGTTAACTGTGAATGTTAGTATTTTAGTGGGGGAGAAGAGAAAGTTAATTTCTTTGACTATGTCCTGAATACAAAGCATTATGTTCGGGGAAAATCCAACATAATACATCACTGACTACCACATTTAATATTTTCAAGCATGATGATGGCTGCATCATGTTATGGTTCTGCTTGTCATCGGCAAGGACTAGGGAGTTTTTGGGGGGATAAAAATAAACAGAATAAAACTAAGCACAAGCAAAATTCTAGAGGAAAACCTGGTTGTCTACTTTCCAACAGACACTGGGAGACAAATTCTCCTTTCAGCAGGACGAAAACCTAAAACACAAGGCTAAATCTACAGGAGTTGCTTACCAAGACGACATTGAATGTTCCTGAGTGGCCTAGTTACAGTATACTTAAATTGGCTTGAAAATCTATGGCAAAACTTGAAAATGGCTGTCTAGCAATGATCAACAACCAACTTGACAGAGCTTGACATTTGTTTTTAAGAATAATGTGCAAATATTGTACGATGCAGGTGTGAAAAGCTCTTAGAGACTTACCCAGAAAGACTCATAGGTGTAAACGCTGCCAAAGGTGATTCTAAAATGTATTGACTCAGGGGTGAGAATAGTTATAAAAATAATATTTCTGTATTTCATTTTCAAAAAAATTGGAAAAACTTTAAAAAAAAAACATGATTTCACTTTGTCATCATGGGGTATTTTGTGTAGATGGGTGAGAAAAATATATATTTAATCCATTTTGAATTCGGGCTGTAACACAACAAAACGTGGAACAAACCAAGGGTTATGAATACTTTCTAAAGGCACTGTATGTCTCCACCCTAACAATGGGATTCGTTGTCCATAGAGTGGAACTGGCAGGCTGTCGCTCTGTATTTGATTGAGTTAGCCTTCCTATGAAGTAGCGAGGGTTCTGAAATTGACTTGTTGGTTCTTTTAATGGGCGACCAGACGTCTCGCCGGGGGCGGAAGATTGTTGTTGAATTTTTTTTTTCTCGCTTCTGACTAGCTATCCTCGGCTGGCCATTTGATTTGTCTCCATACAGATTGTCAAAAGGGCAGGTGGGTCACGATTTTATATTATTGTTCGAATTTATTTTGTGGAAATAAAACCCGAATAGTTTATATTGAAATAATGTGGTAATGGAAAGATAACGTTACAAACTGGCAAAGTAACATTTAGGAACGAATGACAGCTAGCTTGTAACGTTAGATTAGCTATTTGCTAGCTAAGTTAGCTTTTGCGTAAAGTCGCTAACGTTAGCTAACTGGTGAGGTGACCGTTTTGCATCCCGTGACGTAGCGTTAACCAGTAGCTAAGCTGGCGAGGTAACGTTACCTTTTATGAAATGTATTATTCCTAACATATTTCGAAACAAACAGTAACGGTGTTGTCAGTGTTAATGTGACTGTTCATTTTAGCTAGCCTATGTAGCGAGTTAGCTAACATCATCGCTGATAATTCTGAACTCGGACGATATGCAACTGATAATTCTCAACTAGCCTCGCTAGCTAACTAGCTAGTTACATTGAAAATTGCTGTCTGTTGTTGGCAATGTAGTTAGCTACAGTATCTAGATATTGTTTAACGTTACAGGAAGGGTGTTATTTTACTTCCGAATGCAAGATAACGTTAGCTAGCGGCTCTTCAGGAAATGACAAATTTATAGATATAGCCCCCATTCATTGTTGTCATTATTCCATATTAATGATCAACATGACTGGTTCATTCCACTAAATTGAATCAACTCATGATATCATGCAACCAGTCTAGTGAAGTGGTTGTTGGGCCTCAGTGGGAAAACATGCCATGTGGTGATCTCCTGTCAAACTCTCAGCTGTCATACTTAATATAGAATGAGAGAGAGTGGGAGGTAGGGTTATTTTGTGGGGCAGGGTCTTAGACATTTAGGGTGCTGCGGTCATGCATGTGTTACAGTATAGCCTAATAACAATACTTTGACCTAAAGTGTGTATCAGAAGAACACTTTTACCTGTGCTGTTCCCATGCAGGATGTCAGGATGGATGATGGCCCAGCCCTGCCAGACAGCTTGGTGCTTGAGATCTTCCTGCGTCTCCCTCATGACACTGTGCTGAGTGCTGGCCTGGCCTGCAGACAGTGGTTGGCAGTGTCCAAAGATGAGTTCCTGTGGAGGGAGCTGTTCTACAGCTACTATAGGATCCCCCGCTCTGTGCCCAGACACCCTGGTAGGTCACATAGGACACCAGGCAGTTGGGTTAATTCCATTTTAAACCCAACAATACAGGAAATTATGTTGATTTCAACAAATTAATGGTTCCATCATAGGATGGACATATTTCAACTTATAACGAAGGAAAGTATTGTACTGTAAAAATGAATGTGCCAGGCCAGCACACAGTGCCCTTGTCCAGCTCCTACTTGAGGTATGAATTATTGCAGTACTGAGTCACTATCTTGTGTTCTCGTGTTAACTGTTGCTTATTGTTGCGCAGTGGCTTGAAGTACTGTTGTCGCCGATTTGCATAGATGTTTGACTTCTTCCTCCTATCTCTGTCCCTAGCTTCTCTGTCATGGTACAGGGAGTTCAAGCGTCTGTTTGACTGTATCCCCTGTGTGGAGGTCCAGACTCTGAAAGAGCACCATGACCAGGTCCTCCACCTGGCCTTCTCCCATCGCGGACACCGCTTTTCCTCCTGCTCCAAAGACTGCACCGTCAAGGTCCGTCACATTATATGACTGGAGAAGACCGTAGCTTTAGCCTAGTGCCAGGGATAAGCCAAATAAAGATGTTGTATTCCACAACAACAGTTGCAAGGATACATTTTTGCCCCAAGACCAATGTTAGCATAATGGCCCAAATGGATCATTGTCTGCTGTAATGCAAAAACTAAAATATAGCTATTTGTCAATGTTACAGCACAGGAGCCATTGTGGACCTTAGTTTCAAGTTTGTAGTGCCCAAAAATGGGATGTAGGGGAAACAAATGTAATTGTTGAGATTTGCACATCGTAGCTATAGATTTGACATCTCAAATCAAAGGTTATTGGTCGCGTACACGGTTTAGCACTTGTTATAGTGGGTGCAGCGACATACTTGTTACTAGCTCCTAGCAGTGCAGTAAAAATGTCAAATAAGTACATTAATAATAATCAACAACTATAAATCACGAATGTCAGGATGAAACCAGTTAACAACCCCAATATACTGCTTTTCTCATTATCTAACATCCTCCTCTCACCTGCCTGTGCTGGTCAGCTTTGGGACACAGAGCGGCCCGATGGCACCATCACCATGGTGCACAGCTCCAGCATGCGCCAGTTCAACTGGGGCTACACCCAGTTCTCCCAGTTCAATGCTGACGACACCCTGCTACTGGTGTCTGGAGTCTACCTGGGCTCTCATCACTCCTCCTCTGGGGAGATCGCTGTCATCAGCTTGGGTAGGACACACACACTCTCTCCTGCTGTTTCTCACTCACATTTGTCTCCTTCCTTGTCTCTCTTCCTCTATTTGTTCTTTCTCTTGTGCTTTCATTGGTCATTTTTCTGGAATGTGCATCACAAACCCCAATTTTTTTTTTTTTTAAAGACCAATGACTTAATTCAAAACACAAGTTATCCTCATGATAAATGTTTTGGGACACAAAATGCCGTTACGACACACTGACATTGTGACTCATGTGAGACATAATGTGGAAGAAATGACATATACCCAGGCGCACTAAATGACATACGCAGGCGCACCTTAATTTTCACCCTAACAGTTAGGCAACAAACATTTCCTCACACTGTCTTTTTACATGCAATAGAGGTCTTTAAAGTTACATATTTGCTCTGACACACCCAAGCCAGACCATAGCTACTACAACCAGTGGAGGCTGGTGGGAGGAGCTATAGGAGGACAGGCTCATTGTAATGACATAAATGGAACGGAGTCAAACGTGGTTTCCATATGTTTGATACGGTTTCATTTATTCCATCCAGCCATTACAATGAGCCTGTCCTCTTATAGAGGAGTTGAAATGTGTTGTAGGCTAAATGTAGACGCCAAGTTTCAGTTGCAACAGTCATTGCTGTAGCCTACAGAGAATGTTATCTTGGTTGTCAAAATTATTTGATAAAGGATTCACACACGGGTAAATTACCACTACGTCGTGCAATGATTCTCTACACTATACTTGATTATGTCACAGACTAAAATAAGGCATACTATTAGCATTTTTGCAATCAGGAAATGGTGGTGTGATTTCTGCATAGTGCATCTTTAATATTTGATCTGTCATACCTATGGTATGTCTGATATACCACGGCTGTCAGCCAATCAGCATTCATAAATATAAACTGGGTGGTTCGATCCCTGAATGCTGATTGGCTGACAGCCATGGTATATCAGACCGTATACCACGGGTATGACACAACTTTTATTTTTACTGCTCTAGTTACGTTGATAATCCTGTTTGCACGTACATTACTATAGATAAATCCAACAGGAGAAATTGAGTGAAGAAAGTTGGACAGAGAATGTCAATCTCTGAGCAAGAAAAATAAATAAATAATAATAAAAAATCACTTGGATGATTGATTGTTAGGCTATTTTCTGGCAGTCAGATGTTAAGACTACAAACCATTATAAATGGCCTATTTGTTAGATTTATTTCAATAGGCATAGGCTACTGACTAAAATCTGGGTTTATAATTGCAATTCAGCTTTGCCGTGGTTTGCTGCGCTAGATGCAGGTAGCCTATAGGCCAACATCTATTTCAGGGAAAAATCCACAATGAAACTGACATTAAATTTGGAGAATTATACATTTGCGATAGATCTGTCACCATGATCACAATGGATAACTTCCAATTTAATTAAACATGACCATTTCATAACTGCATAATAACACAAGCCTACAACAACAAACTGAAGTTATAGACTATGTATTAAATCCGTTCTCCTGCTCCATGTAGGCTACACAAGTGGCACAAATTGATTTGCAATGACTCAAGCACATTGTAATTTCAACATTTATTGTATCAAATGGTAGGCTACAGTAGTCTACAATGGCATATAAATAAATAGCCGACTTGACGGCCAACAGATGCAAATGTATCATTCTCCACATTTTAATCAATGTCATTCCCCATAACAGAAGCTCAAGAGGGAGTTCCATAACTTTCATTTCAAGTTTCCACTCGCGCAGCTCTTGAGACCTTAGAACTCGTGAGCACGCATAAAACCCTTCGCTTGATACGGTTTTCCATCAGAAGAGGCAACATTAAAATGCAGTTTACTTTAAACCACCACCACCACAGAGCAAATGTTTCTAAAGTGCTCTAGTGAGCCTAAAGTCATTCTCCAGTGCTTTGTCGCTGTTATCAGTTCTACCGCGTTAATGTTTTCTGGAAAAATGGTTGGTAATAGGTGTCTCCATAATGACAATCTAAATAGCCTACCTACAAATGGTAAAAAGTTGTCACGACATGCGCGCGTGCTGCTCGGTCTCCGTGACTTAGCTACAGCGCTTTCTCAACCAGTGATCTCAACACACACCCTCCGGCCTTCCCCACCACTCGTTCACTCATTCAGTAACAGCCTTATTATTCTGCCCTTGAGTTGCGTTCCCATGCAAAACTAGACAGATAGCTAACAACTAAGTCTTCAATAAAACTCCCAAGGCGTGACTTTTCTTGAATGAATATATTGAAAACGTTTATGTTGTGAAACTGCAAAATACAGAAAAGAATATACTTTAGTATTCAATTCACACCGACATACTGTAGCTGTACATTAAACATTTGAAGTTGCATAAATACAAAGCAGGCGCTAAGGTACCATGCATCTGGCATGATGCCAAACCATATAGCTAATTGTTAACCATATGGTAATTGGCTCCTTTCATTACTCTAATAATGTATAACCATCTATGTAGAATAACAAAGCATATTACACTAGAAACAGTAACAAAACTACAGTATTGTATATTTTACAATTCGTTTGCATGACGCATGAGCAAAGTAATACAGCTAACGACATACATTAAAGGCATTGCAATTTGTGAGTAAATGCAACCAACATTGATATGTAAGCAATAACTCTATCAATAACAAGATTATCATCATTAGCTAAATGCTTGAATCGAACTTACAAACAAATATGTTTCCAAGGCTGAAGCGTGACAAGAAATAACTACATTGAAAGACCTGCACCGTAGCGTTGTTTGTAGCTGCTTCTATGCGTGCAAAACAAATTCTGTACTTCCTGTTTGCGTCGTCTTTCTAAGTACCAGAAAGCGCCACTAGGGGGCAAATAACACCATTGAACACAATGAAAATCCAATTTAACCGTTGTAATAAAATAATCTGTTACCTTCTAACAGGATGGCAGCACACTCCCCGCCTGGTATAATGAAATTGTGCCACTATGAAATAAAACATATCAAGAAACAAATAATGTCCTTTCTATTTTTATCTTTTGTCTCTAGGATGCTTCAGAAAGAAGAACAACAATCTCTGAGATTGGTCTCAGAAACACCTTAGCAGCTCCTTGCTTGACAATTTTTAGTTCTACTTTCCTAACCTTTTTGTCAGTACTGGGAAAGGTTTTTACCACAAGCCCGACTGGCCAGTCATTTCTGTGTGCCTGACTGTCTTTCAATAAGACAACATCTCCCACTTTTACATTTGGCTTTTCTGCTGTCCATTTTCTGCATCTCTGCAGCGTTGTCAGGTACTCCTGTCTCCACCTTTTCCAAAAGGTGTCAGCGAGACACTGGACTTGCTTCCACTGTTTTCCATGAAGGTCGTTCATGCTGAAGTATCCAGAAGGGGCTGAGGTAGCGCTGGTCTTTTGTGTAAGTAACATTGAGGGTGTGAGAATGGTAGGCATGTCAGGGTCGGTTGATACTGACACTAAGAGTCTCGCATTGATTATTGCCATAACTTCAGACATAAGAGTGTGTGAGACGAGTGGAGCCCGTCTGAAACAGCATAGCATCAAGAATACGTCTGGCAACCCCAATGAGTCTCTCCCAAGAACCACCCATATGCGACGAGTGTGGAGGATTAAACATGATGTGTCCGTGGGATGATGAGAGGATGTTTTTCGTCTTGTAACATGTCGGCGGAGGATAAGCGGCCTCCCACCCTCAGCAACCCATCCTCATCAATCACTGGGTTCAGCTTTTTGAGTGTACTTTGCATTGGGAACTCTTTTCCTTTTTCAATGCATTTGAATTCCTCTCTGAAGGCTTCATGTTGCACACAGTGAATGATTGCTGTTTTGGCTTGTGACAACTCACTTGTACCGCATGGTTTATTACAGTCATGCCAGCCTCTGCAGCTGGTGTTGTCTGCACCTTCATGGAAGGATCTTGCAACATGAATGAGTCGTGCTGTGGCTCGATTGAGAGTTTTCCAGCTTGAGAACCTCTCAAAGCGATGAGAGCCGAGTTGAGCTCCAGAAACTTTAGAGGCAAAGACAGTGACGTCTGGTCGAATCTCTGCATCTGTGTGAGGCTCTACAAGGTCAAAATTGATGTTCTCAGGCTTACTCGAGTTTGTTTGGGTCAGGAACGGTGGACCTGAGAACCAACTAGTGTGTTTTAAGAGCGCAGCAAGTATGGGCCTGGTTGCATGGTCTGCTGGATTGCTGTCAGTGTTTATATAGCACCACTGATCTGGATGGGTAGACTTCCTGATGTGAGTTATCCTATTGGCAACATAAACATAAAATCTTTTGGTGACATTGTGGATGTAACCGAGAACTATCTTACAGTCTGTGTAGAACTTGGCTGCATGTATATCAATGTCAATTTCGTCTTTGATCAGTTCATACATCTCAACAGCTAGCAAAGCCGCACACAGTTCTAGGCGTGGGATAGTGTGGGCCGGACGAGGGGCCAATTTTGATTTCCCCATGACAAATCCAACATGGCATTGACCTTCCGAGTCAATAACTCTCAGGTAGGCTACCGCTCCTATGGCTACTGTAGAGGCATCCGAGAAGATGTGTAGCTCTCTTCTTTGAGTGGTAGACAAGGAGACTGGGATGTAGGTCCGCTGAATATTCATATGTTCCAACTCCATCAAAGATTCCTTCCACATTTTCCATTTCTCTTCTTTTTCTGTGGGAAGAGGGGCATCCCACTCACTCTGATCAGAAGAGAGTTCTCTGATTAAGGCTTTACCTTGCATTGTTATTGGAGTCACGAACCCAAGGGGGTCATAAAGACTATTCACTGTGGACAGGATGCCTCTCCGCGTAAAAGGCTTCTCATTGTGGGACACCTGGAATGAGAAGCTGTCTGTTTCCAGGTCCCAGACTCCGTTGAAAAGGGAGAGGATCCACTCCTAGGTCCAGATCTTTTAAGTCTTTCGCACGGTCCTCCATAGGGAAGGCTTCCATAACTGTTTTGCTATTGGATGCAATCTTGTGTAGTTTCATGTTGGACTCCGCCAACATTGCTTGTGTTTTTCTTAGAATGTTGACAGCTTTTTCTGTAGTAGCTACTGATGTCAGACCATCATCGACGTAGAAGTTCCTCACTACATATTGCTTGGGTTCTGACCCATGTTCCTTCTCACCCTGTAGCGCTGCTCGTCTCATGCAGTAGATGGCTACGGCTGGTGAAGGGCTGTTCCCAAATACATGCACTTTCATCCTGTACTCAGTTATGTTTCTATCTGGGTTGTTGTCTTCATACCAGAGAAACCTTAAGTAATCTCTGTGATCCTCACGTACACCAAAACAGTAAAACATTTGTTGCACATCTGCTGTTAGTGCAATGCAATCCTTGCGGAAACGCATTAGGACACCCAAGAGTGTGTTGTTTAAGTCTGGACCACTGAGCAGAACATCGTTAAGTGACACACCTTGACACTTAGCACTGGAGTCAAATACTACTCGTATTTGTTCAGGCTTTTGTGGATGGTAAACACCAAATATGGGCAGATACCAACGTTCTTCGTCTCCCTCTAGTGGCTGTGAAGGTTCGGCTTGGTCGTTATCCAGCATTTTTTGCATGAAGTCAATAAAATGACGCTTCATGTCAGGCTTTTTGTCTAAAGTCCTGCGAAGTGATGTGAGACGGTTCATGGCCTGCTCCCTGTTATTAGGAAGGCGACGTCTAGTGGGGCGAAAGGGTAGTGGAGCCACCCAGTTGTTTCCATCATCCTGGAAAACCTGTTTGTCCATAATGTCCAAAAAGGCTTTGTCCTCCACTGATGGTGCTGGTTTATCGTCGTCTTGTGTTTTGTCGAACACGGAACATCCCAGGCTGTCTGTGTTCACAGTTGTGGTTGGATCTCTCGAGTGCACTGTAGAGGGAGAGATGTGTTTCTGAGCTACGCTGTTGTAGTTCTCTTTTACCTGGATGATGTCAGGGCAAGGGCTCAGATAGGATGTGCGACCATTTTGAAGTATGTTTGTCCTGAACACGTTAACATTGGCTGGTCGGTGAGCCGTTCCCAGACAGACCTCACCCACAATGACCCACCCGAGGTCGAGTCGCTGTGCATAAGGAGTGTCGTGGGGCCCATTGATTTGCTCTCGTACCTTGTGTACCCTTAAGATGTCTCGTCCTAAGAGCAGGAGGATGGGAGCGTCTGGGTCCACAGCTGGAATTCTGTCCATAAGTGGTTGCAGATGGGGATGATGATACGCAATGTCGGGGAGGGAATCTCCATCCTATCGTCTGGCATCATATCACACTCTATCAGAGTAGGGAGAGTGAGCTGCATGTGTCCATCTATAGACTCCACCATGAAGTTGACGGCTCTCCTGCCTGAAGTCTCTGTTACCCCAGAACACGTCTTCATGGTGTATGGAGCAGAGTTGTCATTGATGTTGAAGAGACTGAAAAACTCTGTCTTGGCCAGAGATTTGTTACTCTGTTCATCAAGCACTACATACATTTTGACAGCTTTCTCTCTTTTCCCAGCCGGATAAGCTTTGACTAGGCATATTTTTGAACATGATCTTGGATTGACTGCCTCACCACAGATCTCTGTACACTTTGAGGTGACAGACAGAAGAGCATCGTCACCTTGCTCCCCGCCATGCTCTGTCTCTGCTGTAGCGGTGTCTGTATTTGCAGGGGCTGGGCCTGGATGCAGAGCAGCAAGATGCCTGTCGCTGTCGCACTCAGAGCACTTGATTGAAACCTTACAGTCTTTAGCTCTGTGCTGAGTTGACCCACAACATCAGAAACAAATGCCATTGTCTTTGAGATATGATTTGCGCTCATCTAGAGTTTTGTATCTAAACCCACAACACTTTTTAAGAAGATGAGGCTTGTTATGTATTGGGCAGTGATGGTCAGGGTTTTCAACCTTTGTCTTACTGGGTTTGGTTTGGTGGTCTGAGGCCTCAGATGACACATCTGTCTTGTATACAGTCACCGGTGTCTTGCTGCTGTACCTGGCAGGTTTCTCACTTTTCATGGACACCTGGTTAGTTGAGGTGTAGAGGGTGAAGCTGGGGTCATTTCTAATTTTCGCCTGGTTCCTGATGAATCTCGAGAAGAACGAGAATGGTGGGAATGCTACCCGATAGTCCTCCTTATATTTGGATCCCTGTGCTATCCATTTTTCTTGTAAACTGAATGGAAGTTTCTCTACAATAGGGTTTACCCCCCGAGATGTGTCCAGATAAGCGAGGCCTGGAAGGTACTCTTCTACTTTAGCACACTCCAGTTTGAGAAGAATGTCACCTAGTTCTCTTAGTTTGTGATTGTCTTTGTTAGCCAGTTTTGGAAAAATCATCAATTTTCTTCAACAGTGCATTCTCGATCACTTCGGGTGTACCATAGCACTCTTCTAGTCGTTGCCAGACCATGTTAAGCCCTGCTGTTGCGTTGAAAATATGGACAGATCTAATTCTGTTTGCTTGCTCAGACGACTCTGCCCCTAGCCACTTGGTAATTAGATCTAACTCTTCCCTGGCTGATAAATTCAAGTCTCTGATCGCATTGAGAAAGGATGCTTTCCATGCCCAATAATTTTCAGGGCGATCATCAAACTTCAGGAGTCCGGAACTCACCATCTCACGTCGTAGGGGTACTTGGTGAGGTCTGGTGCCACTTGTGACTCAGGGAAGTTGTGTGTGTGTGACTGGAAGTGGGCTTGCTTTCCATTTCCACCATGCTGCTGTTCATTTCTTTTGAACGGAGAGTCTCTGCTCATGTTCTGTTGTTTGCTACCTTCTGGATTATGGCATGTAGCTGGGTCAACACTAAGCTCTTGTTTCTCCACTTCAAATGGAAGTTCAGCAAAGTAGGGCCTAGCATGTTGTTGCACATACTCACATGTACGTTGGACTGGACTTAAGGGCTGTGTCCCTGTGTCTAGTTCTTTGCGAAGCTCTCTGCGTTCTGATCCTACAGCTTCTTCAAAGGCTGCAGCTTCAGCCAACGCAGCAGCAGCAGCTGCTCTCTCAACTTGGAGAAGATATAAAGTTGCCTCAAGGTCAGCTTTTTGCTTCATCACAGAAGCTTCCTTCTCAGCATAGGGGACTTGTGCACGCGCTGCGTCTGCCTTGGCGCGTGCTTTGACGGCTGCAGAACTCGCCGTTGAGGATCTGCTTGACTGTTTTGATGACCTTGATCTTGTAGATTGAGACTTGGTCCCAATGTGCTGAAGAGGCTCTTCCATCTCTCTCTGTTGAACACCTGGCTCTGGTTGTTGCATCGTAGACTGCTGGTCTTCCCTAGGAAGAGAGGCTTTGTTTGCTGATGAACGTAGAAACAAAACCACCGTGTGTGGTTATTCTTGAGCTTGAGCCCGATGTGATGTTTTTTCACTATTCTGCCCTTGAGTTGCGTTCCCATGCAAAACTAGACAGATAGCTAACAACTAAGTCTTCAATAAAACTCCCAAGGCGTGACTTTTCTTGAATGAATATATTGAAAACGTTTATGTTGTGAAACTGCAAAATACAGAAAAGAATATACTTTAGTATTCAATTCACACCGACATACTGTAGCTGTACATTAAACATTTGAAGTTGCATAAATACAAAGCAGGCGCTAAGGTACCATGCATCTGGCATGATGCCAAACCATATAGCTAATTGTTAACCATATGGTAATTGGCTCCTTTCATTACTCTAATAATGTATAACCATCTATGTAGAATAACAAAGCATATTACACTAGAAACAGTAACAAAACTACAGTATTGTATATTTTACAATTCGTTTGCATGACGCATGAGCAAAGTAATACAGCTAACGACATACATTAAAGGCATTGCAATTTGTGAGTAAATGCAACCAACATTGATATGTAAGCAATAACTCTATCAATAACAAGATTATCATCATTAGCTAAATGCTTGAATCGAACTTACAAACAAATATGTTTCCAAGGCTGAAGCGTGACAAGAAATAACTACATTGAAAGACCTGCACCGTAGCGTTGTTTGTAGCTGCTTCTATGCGTGCAAAACAAATTCTGTACTTCCTGTTTGCGTCTTTCTAAGTACCTTCTAACAGGATGGCAGCACACTTCTCACTGCCTGATAGTCAGCAGCAGCAGGTCACAGTGAAATATAATAATGAGAAATGCCATGGCGGCCGCGATGCAATTTAGAAGTAGCTCAAAAACCCGAAACCCGCGAGCAATACATTTTTACCCGCAACTTCGTTTTCAAAGTCGCCCTTATTTGGCCGAAAAACTGCGAACATGGCATGTCTAGTACAAACCCGTATAAATTGTCTGATTGCCCTCTAGTGCCACAAGTAAGAACTGGCCAAAAAGCCAAAGTCGGAGGAGAAGAAAAAAAAACGTTCCTTGACAGAATAATTAAAGGCATACAACGACCAAATAAGCGTGACACATTGGTGCAGGAAATGAAGAAATGTATTTAAAATGCTGAAATTAAACAATTAACTATGCTAATTAGGAAAGCTGTGTGCATTAAGGAAATGGTTGCCTGTCTCTAAAAACCTGTCTAAGCGCCTGTTGTGTTCAGTGATTTAAGTAAATAAGTGCTGGGGCTATAAATGGAAGTTTTACAGTAGGCTATTTTTTATTATTTGTTAATGCTATATACAACGTCCTATGTACATAAGTGGACATTTTATGAAGGGGCATATATATATATATATATATATATATATATATATATATGAGCCAGTGTAGTAAGTAAATATATATATTTTCTATATATAATATTAAACTTTTTTTTTATAGTAAAACAATATCCAGTTTGGGTTGCAGTTGTAAACAGTCTGTCTGGCCCGCAAATTAGTTATTGTTTTTTCAATATGGCCCATGCGGTGATCGAGTTTAAGGGATCATTATCCGATGTGGAAAACATGGAGAACCATAACTGTCTTGTCCTCCTCCACAGAGAACTACACCCTCCTGTCACGTGTGAGGAACAAGCCCTATGATGTGTTTGGCTGCTGGCTGAACGAGACCCACCTCATCTCTGGCAACCTGCACTGGATCGGCAACATGACCTCCTGCTCTGTGCTCTGGCTCAACAAAGCCTTTCAGGTCGGTCCCCTACATGGTCAAAATGTTATGGTTGGTAGAGGACAACAGTTCTTGAACAATTTATATATTGACCATTTTGACTGGATCATTGGATGACTGGTCAAACTGAGCTAAATTGTGGATGTCTCGCACAGAATTAATGTGAATTAATCCGTTTCTTTGTTTTTGGTCCATGTCAGCTCCCCCTTGCTCTCCCCTAGTCAGAGCTATCAGCCCCCTAAGTATATTTGCTTAAGTTCCTTCCAGTCTAATGACCTGTATGTATTTCACTGTGCCATGTGTGTTCATGCATGAGCCTTTCTCTCCACAGGATGTGGAGTCTGAAAATGTCAACGTGGTCAAGCGGCTCTTTAAGATCCAGAACATCAACGCCAGCACCATCCGCACCGTGATGGTGGCCCACTGCCGGCGCCACGACTCCCCAGACCTGCTGCTTGACTACGAGGCCCAGGGTCAGAGCCAGCCCCTGAGTCACCAACCCCTGCTTTTTGACCTGGGCACCACTGACAGCGAGGAGGATGAGGAGGACGACGAAGAGCGCCGGCGGGAGATGAGACTGCAGGGTCTGTCAACAGCCCACCTCCCTCAGCTCACCCCCTCTGGGCTGGAGCATGTCATACAGGTGGGCACTCCCAAAGGTTGTGTGTTACAGTAGAGAAGGCCAGTATGAAAACATGGATTTCTATGTAACAAATGGAAAGTCTGTGAAATATTCATTTTTCCACATGCACTTTATAACTTCATCCTGATGAGGAATGGGCATTTGACATTATTTCACTATCCGGATAGTTGAAATTACAAAAAATGTAATAGAAATAAATGCTCTGGACTCTCTTGACCAATCAAAATGACACACATGCACATGGCAGAGAACAGGCTGCTTTTCTCCGCTAGTGAAAAGTCAGATTTTTGCCATGATGGAACTGATTCAGTCAAGGTTTTCTGGTGAGTGTTTTGCATTAATCGGTCTCAAGTCTTGCGCACCTAACAGAGTTTGCATGTCTGTAATTGCCATTTCGAACTGGCAAAATAGCATACCAATGTCAGGGCAGACTGGGGGGCTAATGCCGTGTTCGCGTGCTCGTCCGAACTACCCATTTCCTAGTTGTGATGTCGGAAATGTGACTTTGTTTCATTCATATGCTTTTTGTCAGGAACAATTCTTCAACCAATAAGATTCTAACAAAATTGATAAGCTAGGTAACATTTCTAATAATAAAGTTTACTTGATTCACATTGACAGTATGGTCAAACTAGCTACGTTATCCATATTGATTAGGTTGTAGCAGTCAAATGTTTCATTTTCTTTGGTTGAAAAAGTTGGTGGTGAAATGTAGCAATTCAGTCCACTTATAATTCCTATTTGGAGGGTCGTTCAAGTGAAACTTCCCAGTTGGAACTAGGAATTTCCGATAACTCTGATAGCATGTGAACGTGAAATAAATGCGCAGCAGTAGCTCAACGTACGTTATAAAAACTACATTCAATTTTTTTTATTAAAACCTGTTAAGGATGATGTGAATTTTCGCAGCTTTTTGCAACTTTTTGTTAAAAATCACGTAACTTTTCAACGTCCTGCTACTCATGCCAGGAATATAGTATATGCATATGATAAGTATGCGTGTATAGAAAACACTCTGAAGTCTCTAAAACTGGTTAAATCATGTATGTGGCTATAACAGAACGTGTTCAGGAGTAAAAACCCCTGGGAAAACTGTTAACCAAAAACACAAAAAAAAAATCATCCGCCAGTCAATGTATTGTCTAAGGCGATAGAAAATAGATGAGGTTCCGTTTACAATGCCTACAGCTTCCGCACGATGTCGCCAGTACTGGCATTTCATTGCTGGTTTATCCTTGGTTAGATGACGTATAGGCACTTCCTGTCTTGGGGTGCACCGGAGGAAGTTATGGAAGTGAAAAAATGGACGAAGATTTCAAGACTTGCTGCTATCGAATACAGAACGCCCCGTGATCAATTTGATCGATTATTAACGTTTATTAATACCTAAAGATGGTTTACAAAAGTAGTTTGAAGTGATTTGTAAAAGTTTATAGGCAACTTTTTTAATTTTAAAAAGTGACGCTGCGTCTTGTAAAGGTGAATTTTCCTGGATCAGACCGGCCTTCATAAATTGACATTTTAGGTATACAATGACGGATTTAATCGGGAAAAAGACCCAATTGTGATGTTTATGGGACATATAGGAGTGCCAACAAAGAAGCTCGTCAAAGGTAATGAATGTTTTATATTTTATTTCTGCGTTTTGTGTAGCGCCGGCTACCGCTAAATCTTTTGTTTAGGTCTCGTTCAGGTATTTCGGGGGATGCATGCTGTCAGATAATAGCTTCTCATGCTTTTGCTGAAAAGCATTTTACAAATCTGACATGTTGGCTAGATTCACAACGAGTGTAGCTTTAATTGAGTACCTTGCATGTGTGTTTTAATGAAAGTTTGAGTTTTATCGAGTACTACAGGTGGCGCTCTGACATTTTCGCTGATTTTGGTTCCTGTACAGGAACCACAATACGTAAGTAAGGCCCAGTGCAGTCACATGTGATGTACTGTCTTTTATATACACTGAGTGTACAAAACATTAGTATTGAGTTGCATCCCCTTTTGCCCTCAGAACAGCCTCAATTCGTCGGGGCATGGACTTTACAAGGTGTCATGCGTTCCACAGGGATGCTCGCCCATGTTGACTCCAATGCTTCCCAAGGTTGTGTCAAGTTGGCTGGATGTCCTTTGGATGGTGGACCAGTCTTGATACTCAATCTTTTGTCTTGCCCATTCAATCAATGAATGGCACACATATACAATCTGTGTCTCGTGGCTTAAAAATCCTTCTTTAACCTGTTTTTTTCCCCCACCTTTATTTAACTTCTCTAGGGTAGGGGGCAGCATTTTGGAATTTTGGATGAAAAGCATGCTCAAATTAAACTGCCTTCTACTCAGGCCCAGAAGATAGGATATGCATATAATTACTAGATTTGGATAGAAAACACTCTAAAGTTTCCATAACTGTTAAAATAATGTCTGTGAGTATTAACATAACTGATTTGGCAGGCGCAAACCTGAGAAAATCCATTCAGGAAGAAAAATGTTTTGTTGTAGTTTTCTATTCAATGCCATTACAGTATCCATTGACTTAGGACTCAAATTGCAGTTCCTATGCCTTCCACTAGATGTCAACAGTCTAGAAATTGTTTCAGGCTTCTATTCTGAAAAATGAGGGAGTAAGAGCAGCCTGAATGAGTGGACCCTGCTGTGTCAGAGCTTTTTCATGCGCGCGACCGAGAGAGTGCCTTTCTTGTTTACCTTTTATATTGACGACGTCATTGTCCGGTTGAAATATTATCGATTATTTAGTTTAAAAACAACCTGAGGATTGAATATAAACATCGTTTGACATGTTTCTATGAACTTTACGGATACAGTTTGGATTTTTTTGTCTGCCTGTTGTGACTGCGTTTGAGCCTGTGGATTACTGAAGAAAACACGCAAACAAAACAGAGGTTTTCGGATATAAAGAGACTTCATTGAACAAAAGGAACATTTATTAAATAAATGAATATCTTCTGATTGCAAACATGTGAAGATCATCAAATGTTAGTTATTAATTTGATCTCTATTTCTGACTTGTAACTCTTCTACTTGGCTGGTTACTGTTTGTAATGATTTGTCTGCTGAGCTATGTTCTCAAATAATTGTAAGGTATGCTTTCGCCGTAAAGCATTTTTGAAATCTGACACCGTAGTTGGATTCACAAGAAGTTCATCTTTAAACCTATGTAAAATAGTTGTATCTTTTCAGAATTTTTATAATGAGTATTTCTGTAATTGAATTTGGCGCTCTGCAATCTCACTGGATGTTGGCCAGATGGGACACTAGCAGGTAGGCTAGTTGAGAACATGTTCTCATTTGTAACTGCGACCTGGCCAAGATAAAGCATAGCAATTCGACACATACAACAACACAGAGTTACACATGGAATAAACAAAACATACAGTCAATAATACAGTAGAACAAAAGAAAACAAAAGGTTTATATACAGTGAGTGCAAATGAGGTAAGATAAGGAAGTTAGGCAAAAAATAGGCCATGGTGGCGAAGTAATTACAATATAGCAATTAAACACTGGAATGGTAGATGTGCAGAAGATGAATGTGCAAGTAGAGATACTGGGGTGCAAAGGAGCTAAATAAATACTGTATGGGGATGAGGTAGGTAGATAGAGGCTGTTTACAGATGGGCTATGTACAGGTGCAGTGATCTGTGAGCTGCTCTGACAGCTGTTGCTTAAAGCTAGTGATATGATATGAGTCTCCAGCTTCAGAGATTTTTACAGTTCGTTCCAGTCATTGGCAGCAGAGAACTGGAAGGATAGACGACCAAAGGAGGAATTGGCTTTGGGGGTGACCAGTGAAATATACCTGCTGGAGCATGTGCTACGAGTGGGTGCTGCTATGGTTTCCAGTGAGCTGAGATAATGGGGCTTTACCTAGCAGAGACTTATAGATGACCTGGAGCCAGTGGGATTGGCAACGAGTATGAAGCGAGGGCCAGCCAACGAGAGCGTACAGGTCGCAATGGTGGGTAGTATATGGGGCTTTGGTGACAAAACTGATGGCATCACCGAAGTCTAGGATCGGTAGGATGGTCAGCTTTTTTTTTGGCAGCATGAGTGAAGGATGCTTTTTTGCGATATAGGAAGCCAATTCTAGATTTAATTTTGGATTGGAGATGCTTAATGTGAGTCTGGAAGGAGAGTTTACAGTCTAACCAGACACCTAGGTATTTGTAGTTGTCCACGTATTCTGAGTCCGAGCCGTCCAGAGTAGTGATGCTGTACGGGCGAGCAGGTGCGGGCAGTGATCGGTTGAATAGCATGCATTTCGTTTTACTTGCATTTTAAGAGTAGTTGGAGGCCAACTCCTCCCCTCCTACACTGATTTGAAGTGGATTTAATAAGGGATCATAGACTGACCAGGTGAAAGCTGTTATGCAAAGAGAATGTTCCTGATGTTTTGTACACTGTATATTTTCACAATGAGGTTTGAATAATACTGCGAAAATTATCCCCTTTTGGTGAAAGAGCTGTTTGAAAATGCTGCTTGAAATTTTAGCCTGTTTTGCCTGTCTTGTGATGTCACCAGGCGGTAAATTCATTAATAGACAGATAAGAAAGAGTTCCAAACCTCTCTGCCAATAACATCTAATTTTCAGTTTCCCACTCAGACCACTCCGACAGTCCTAGCAAAATTCATGCTTGAGATATTGCTCTTTGCTAAGAAGCTAATTGTGTTTCTTTTGTTTTCAATTGAAATGGTCAAAATCACAGTAAGGTACTTGACGCGGCAATCTGCAGTAGAAAATAATAACAAAGCCGTCTCCCTGGTTCAGTAAAAATCTGATGGCTGGGCCTGGAGAAATTTAACCACTCAAGTTCATAGAGCGCTATGGATGCAAGGACCGACCATCCATTATATCAAAATTATAGTTTTAACCATGTTTTGAGGCTATAGTTTGTAAGAAATTGTAAACAAACATTGGAGTAAAACAAACTTATATTTTGGGTTCTGATGGGTAATGACAGTGGAACTAAGCTCATGAGACGTTTATACGTTTTATATATTATTTTAAAAATCAATGAGTACAATTAATTCATAAGTCCAAAAATGGATGCAGCAACTCCTGATTTCCCCTTTTAATTGTTATCCAGAAATTATTTGACTTTGAGATAAAAAGTGCAAAGCAGCCATTTAAGTATTTAAAATGTCATGGTATATCCTTTTAGGTAACAATGTCACAAGGATAATTACATTTGTAACAACTTTTTCATTGTCAAAATAGGCCAAAAAAATATAGATTAAAAAAAAAAAAAGACCAACTCAAGTAATCGAATACTAACATCTGTTCGGATATTCGATTAACTGTGCCCATCCCTAATCTTGATTTGGTATTCGCTGATCCTTTCTCCCCTCTCCCTCTGGTGCCCTCAGGGTCGTCACAGTGAGGCCTCAGAGGCGAGGGAGCTGGAGACCAAGTGGGCCCGGCTCATGGCTAGAACCCACACCAAGGCCCCAGACCCCAACGTGCTCTCCTCGGCCCCTGGGGACGAAGAGGATAAGACCTACCTGCTCTTCACCACCGGCAGCCTTACCTACTCCCCCCACCAGATCGGCATCAAGCGGATCATGCCTGACCAGATGACCACGTCTGGGCCTGTTTTGGGGGAGGAGCGCAGCACTGACGAGTTCTTTGACTCTCTGGACCATGTGATTGACATTCACGGCCACATCATTGGCATGGGTCTGTCTCCAGACCACAGGTGAGTGAGTGTTAGTCATGAGTAGTAGTGTGAAGAGGCTGGATAACTTGGTTGGCATGGCTACAGGGGCAAAGATTTTGCAGGAGGAGTGTACCTGAAACCCCTTGAATGACTGTCATAGTAACTATTTGTTTTGCAAATCACCTTGCTTTCCTCACTTTGTTTATAATGCTGAACAAGTACACCTTGAACAAGTATGTCCATGCTGTTGTCCGTCTGTCCAGGTATCTGTATGTGAACAGTCGGGCTTGGCCGGCGGGCTGCGTGATCTCTGACCCCATGTCTCCGCCCCCCATTGCCGAGGAGATCGACCTGCACGTTATTGACCTGAAAAGCCTGCGGGAGGAGAGACGGAGCCTGAGGGCTCACCGAGCCTTCACGCCCAACGACGAGTGCTTCTTCATCTTCCTGGACGTCAGCAGAGACTTTGTGGCCAGGTACATATGTCAAGTCTGCTCTAACATTTACAGGCAGTATGGGGTCGCTATGGTGGTGTTTTATAAAGAATTTCGGATCCCTTTTTAAAAGTTGTCTGTGTAAAGGTATTGGGCGTTTGTGTCCGATACTAACGGAGAAATTGTGTGGATTATATGAAGGACATGTCTTACCATATGCATATTTTCTGATTTGATAACACCATAATACTGTTCAGAATTAGTTTTATGAAGTTGAACTGAGCACAGAAATCACCTACTTTAGTCATTCACCAGTGACTGGTCTATCGCTCTCCCCCTAGTGGTGCAGAGGACAAACACGGTTACATCTGGGACCGCCACTACAACATCTGCCTGGCGCGGCTGCAGCACGACGACGTGGTCAACTCTGTGGCCTTCAGCCCGGCCGACCAGGAGCTGCTGCTCTCCGCCAGCGACGACTCCACCATCAAGGTTTGGCGCTCGCCACGCATGGTCCGCCTGGCCCAGACGCCCGCCCGCCCCCCACGCCCACGCAGCCTCCTCTCCTGGCTGGGCCGCAACAAGAAGACCCCCTCTGTCAACGGGAAACCCTGAGACAGGCAGAAGGGGACTGGAGATAGTGGGGGGAAAGACTCATGGGTGACGCACTCTCCAGTAGTTATCTTCAGTGTGGGCAAATCACACTTTTACCTTGAACTCACTGTGTTATGGCTGCCTACACATTGTGGTACATGTGAGAGCTGGGGTAAGCCAGAAGGAGGTGCAACAGTCCTCTCCATAAATGTCATTATTTAAGGTGACACATAGCAAGGTGAATTGCTCCTACAGTGAAGATCAGACAAGTTCCTCCTGGACCTTTGCAAAGTCTGGGGGGGGGGTTTAACGATCATGTTTCCAATTATTGAATGAACTACTGGAGAAGAAACATTGGAGAGGACTTCAGGAGATAAAATGATAGTTTGTTCACTAAAGGAAAAGGAGACACTAAAATATGGTCAAAGATCACCGCATTTCTTGTCTTCGGTTTAAGTATTTCGCTCTGTCAATACGAGTAATTATATATAGTCTTTCACGTTTTTTTTATGTTGGTTGTACCATCACATTAGTGATGTCCGCAGATCTGCAATCATGACATCTGAAATGACCTCTGATTGGAGAGACCTATCCCAGCTCTCGTCATGCATAAAAACATGTTGTAAAAGTTTGTTTTTAAATGTCTGTTTTTTGTTTTGTTTTCACTGGCTATTCTGAAACTTTACGCCAGCTTTGAGTGACTTTTAAAAAAATAAATAAGACATTTCTATCACTTTCATGATAGGTTCAATCTAAGTTCCTTGTCTTCAGTTATGATCAGAGCCAAACACACAAGTACTCAACCAAAGACGGTCAACATATTAAGTTACCACAATTTCTTTAGGACAGATGCAAAATAAGTTTTGTCAAAAGATCCATTATGTTTCAGGTAGTTTATTTTCTCCACAGTCAGTTATTTAGCTGTATCAGCTATAGGACTGTGGCAGTCATGAAATTTAGTCAGCTGGTTGTCATGCAAATGACTGCTGTTCTCATGGTAATGGCCTGTTAATTAGAAAACACGTTCAGCATCTCCATAAAAACAACCTGCTACAAGCCGCTGATGCAAGCCTTTGGGACATCTACGTTTAAAAAAAGTAACAAATCCATTTAATATACCACATCACAATACATTTTCTTTAGACCTGTCTAAAACGTATGTATTTCAGAAGGACAGAATGAGTTGGCCTAATGGGTTATTTGGTTATGTGATGTAGGCTAGTTGATTTAGCAGACAGGATATGCTAAAGTTCCATGCCACTATTTTATTGTAAGAATATAATTGAACTTAGCTGAATAAAATAAAGGATATTTTCCCATTCCAGAGCGAGTGTGCATATGAAGTGGCAATGTTGAGTGTGAAAATGATTATTTGAAACAGGTCCTACACACTAGATTGAGTTGTGAATGATACAAAACTTAAATGTCTTAGAAATATAATAATTCTCTTACTGAGATATTCAAAATCAAATACTAATTTACTATAATTGTAGGCTTAACTAAGCCTCCCTGCACAGTCAATGAACCAACATCACTTAGGCCTACATGCTCTCTCCCAGACTCATGGATAGAACATTTGGAGCGTAGCATAAGGTAACCAGTCCATCCAGTATGCATCATAATACAGTCCACACTCAAAGGTGATTTACTAGAATTTGTTTAATTTGAGTATAGGTTAGACAAAGTATGTACCAAAGACATCTTAAATTTGTTTTTTCATTTTTTTTTGTCACGTGTACTGTGAGGTAGGCTATTACTTGTATAATGGCATCTGTGTTGGTGGAATTCCCCATCACTGAGAATGAGGGGGTCATCATTCTGTAGATGTGTGGAAATTATCCAACCATTATGTAGAATATAAACTAAATGTCTCAATCTGATTCCAATATGTAAATACATGCAACAGGCCCTGTACATCTCTGGAGCAATCTAGTGAGCCTTACATCACATCTCAGTATGTCTATAATGAGCATGTCTAACTTGCACCATTATGCAGTTATTAAGAGAAACATATAGTGGCTATATTGAGTCATGCTGGGTCTCAGTGCACGTCGCAAGTATATCACCTTCTCTCACTCTTCCACTACAACGGTCTTAAGTGAGTTGCGTACTAACGCATGTCCAGAGTGCATAAGAAGAGATTAAGGGTATCTTCACATATAGTCCTCTTTAAATGGGGCAGCAGGTAGCCTAGTGCTTAGAGCATTGGGCCAGTAACCAAAAAGTTGCTAGATCAAATCCCCGAGCTGACAAGGTAAAAATATGTCATTATGCACCTCAACAAAGGGCAATTAGCCCACTGTTCCTGGTAGACCATCATTGTTAAGAATTTGTTCTTAACTGACTTGCCTAGTTAAATAAAGGTTAAAAAATGAACCGAACTCAGGGGTAAAAAGAAAAGCTAAAGAACTCTGTTCTTTTCATATTCACACTCCCCTTGACTTTAAACTCTTACCAGGTCACTTCATCTATTTTGTGCTCCGAGTCCTCTTTGCATTCATATTGCTTTGTTAAGGGACCAACATCTTTTTCCAACATTCACTCAATGCACTCTGGGTTTTTACTAAGTGCAGGACAAGTCATTCCACCAGAACATGTTACTGGACAGCTACAGTATACCCCTTCCTGTGTTTACAAATATTGCTGCATATCTCAAATCAACTACTCAGCAAAAAAAAGAAACATCCTCTCACTGTCAACTGTGTTTATTTTCAGCAAACTTAACATGTGTAAATATTTGTATGAACATAAGAAGATTCAACAACTGAGACAAACTGAACAAGTCCCACAGATGTGACAAACAGAAATGGAATAATGTGTCCCTGAACAAAGGGGGTGGGGGGGTCAAAATCAAAAGTCAGTATCTGATGTGGCCACCAGCTGCATTAAGTACTGCAGTGCATCTCCTCATGGACTGCACCAGATTTGCCCGTTCTTGCTGTGAGATGTTACCCCACTCTTCCACCAAGGCACCTGCAAGTTCCCGGATATTTCTGGGAGGAATGGCCCTAGCCCTCATGCTCCGATCCAACAGGTCCCAGACGTGCTCAATGGGATTGAGATCCAGGTTCTTCGCTGGCCATGGCTGAACACTGACATTCCTGTCTTGCAGGAAATCATGGACAAAACGAGCAGTATGGCTGCTGACAGAACCCTTCCTGAGCCTGCAGGAAGGGTACCACATGAGGAGGAGGTCTTCCCTGTAACGCACAGCGTTGAGATTGCCTGCAATGACAAGCTCAGTCTGATGATGCTGTGACACACCGCCCCAGACGATGATGGACACTCCACCTCCAAATCGATCCCGCTCCAGAGTACAGGCCTCGGTGTAACGCTCATTCCTTCTATGATAAACGCGAATCCGACCATCACCCCTGGTGAGACAAAACCGTGACTCGTCAGGGAAGAGCACTTTTTGCAAGTCCTGTCTGGTCCAGCAACAGTGGGTTTGTGCCCATAGGCGGTGTTGTTGCCGGTGATGTCTGGTGAGGACCTGCCTTACAACAGGCCTACAAGCCCTCAGTCCAGCCTCTCTCAGACTATTGCAGACAGTCTGAGCACTGATGGAGGGATTGTGCATTCCTGGTGTTACTCTGGCAGTTGTTGTTGCCATCCTGTCCCGCAGGTGTGATGTTCGGATGTACTGATCCTGTGCAGGTGTTGTTACACATTGCAATTTATTGCCCTGGCCACATCTGCAGTCCTCATGCCTCCTTGCAGCATGCCTAAGGCACGTTCACGCAGATGAGCAGGGACCCTGGGCATTTTTCTTTTGGTGTTTTTCAGAGTCAGTAGAAAGGCCGCTTTAGTGTCCTAAGTTTTCATAACTGTGACCTCAATTGCCTACCGTCTGTAATCTGTCAGTGTCTTAACGACCGTTCCACAGGTGCATGTTCATTAATTGTTTATGGTTCATTGAACATGCATGGGAAACGGTGTATAAACTTGGATTTTTACGAATTATCTTTGAAAGACAGGGTCCTGAAAAAGGGACATTTCTTCTTTTGCTGAGTGTACATTATACTTAAAAAAAAAAAAAAAAAAAAAAAAACTTCAACCAGTAAAATGGCTCTTTGGCAAGCTTTTGCTACAGCCTATATCAATGAGCTTTAGCATTCTAGCTAACAACCGCTGCATCCAAAATAGTTATTTTGCAAAGATCATAACCAAATATAACCTCTTACCGACTGTTCAAGCAAGAATTTTTTTAAATCATTGGAAGCGTATAAGAACCACAAAAAGTGACTTTGTTTAGAAGTAATAAATCAAGGCTATGTTGAATGGGTGCAGATGGCGATGGCTTTCTTACTGCCGCCAAGAGTTGCGCGCATCTGTGCGTGATGGCAGTGTTGTTACCTTGAAAACAACATTTTGGAAGCTAATAGATTACAATTATGTGTCATCTTTTAACTAAATGCAATCAGAAGATAACAATAATATTTACATGTTAAATAGTAACAGAATACATAGCAAAAGAATAACTGTAGATTAAATTGAAAGTTGTATACCCATAGGCTACTGTCCCTTTAAGAGCTAGAATTGATTTTGTACCCGATGTTGTGATTCTCACCAAATATGTTGTTGCCTTCTCACACTATTCAAACCCCACAAGTGAATAAAACAGCTTATGTAGCTCTCTTTATAGATCACATATTGCAAATAAATAATCTGAACTAAAATTGCCACACATATTTTGGAATTTCTGTGCTTCCTTGACAATCGCTAATCAATATCCCAAAACAGCAAGATTTCTTCTGAGAGCCTGCACATCATCATCTTCCCTCGTGTGGTTCCAATGTGAGGGGTTATTTGTATTTGTATTTATTATGGATCCCAATTACTCTTCCTGGGGTCCAGCAAAATTAAGGCAGTTTATACAATTTTAAAAACATTACAATACATTCACAGATTTCACAACACACTGTGTGCCCTCAGGCCCCTAATACACCACGACCACATATCTACAGTACTAAATCCATGTGTACGTACAGTGCGTGTGTTATTGTGTGTGTCTGTGCCTATGTTTGTGTTGCTTCACAGTACCCGCTGTTCCATAAGGTGCAGTTTTATCTGTTTTAAAAAAAAATCAAATTCTACTGCTCGCGTCAGTTACTTGATGTGGAATAGAGTTCCATGTAGTCATGGCTCTATGTAGTACCATGTGCCTCCCATAGTCTGTTCTGGACTTGGGGACTGTGAAGAGACCTCTGGTGGCATGTCTTGTGGGGTATGCATGGGTGTCCGAGCTGTGTGCCAGTAGTTTAGACAGACAGCTCGGTGCATTCAACATGTCAATACCTCTCAAAAAAAAGAAAAGTAGTGATGAAGTCAATCTCTCCTCCACTTTCAGCCAGGAGAGATTTACATCCATATTATTAATATTAGCTCTCTGTGTACATCCAAGGGCCAGCCATGCTGCCCGGTTAAGTGAGTGTTTTGTTCCAAATACAATGCTTTTAGTTTTAGAAATATTTAGGGCTAACTTATTCCTTGCCACCCACTCTGAAACGAACTGCAGCTCTTTGTTGAGTGTTGCAGTCATTTCAGTCGCTGCAGTAGCTGACGTCATCCACATAAATAGACATTCTGGCTTTACTCAAAGTCACTGAAGTCTGACAAGACAGCCCCCACAATCATTTTATCATCAATTTCTCTCAGCCAATCATCAGTCATTTGTGTAAGTGCTGTGCATGTTGAGTGTCCTTCCCTATAAGCATGCTGAAATTATGTTGTCAATTTGTTTACTGTGAAATAGCATTGTATCTGGTCAAACACCATTTTTTCCAGAAGTTTACTAAGGGTTGGTAACAGGCTGATTGGTCGGCTATTTGAGCCAGTAAAGGGGGCTTCGTGAAGAGGGCACGACAAAGCCTAGTCCCCCTCATGGAACTAAAATATTTGGCATGGGTTCTCAGATCTTCAAAAGGTTCTACAGCTGCAACATCGAGAGCATCCTGACTGGTTGCATCACTGCCTGGTACAGCAACTGCTCGGCATCCAACCACAAGGCACTACAGAGGGTACTGTATACGGCCGAGTACATCACTGGGGCTAAGCTGCCTGCCACCTAGGACCTCTACACCAGGCGGTGTCAGAGGAAGGCCCTACAAATTGTGAAAGACCCCAGCCATAGACTGTTCTCTCTACTACCGCATGACAAGCGGTACCGGAGCGCCAAGTCTAGGTCCAATAGGCTTCTCAACAGTTTTTACCCCTAAGCCATAAGACTCCTGAACAGGTAATCAAATGGCTACCCGGACTATTTGCATTGTGTCCTCCCCACCACCCACTGACCCCTCTTTTACGCAACTGCTACTCTGTTTATCATATATGCATAGCCACTTTAACCATACCTACATGTACATACTACCTCAATTAGCCAACTAACCGGTGCCTGTATATAGCCTTACTACTGTATATAGCCTCACCGCTGTTATTTTTCAGTCTTTTTACTGTTGTTTTTTTATTTCTATCGTTCACCTAATACCTATGTTTTACTCACAAATTGCACTGTTGGTTAGGACCTGTAAGTAAGCATTTCACTGTAAGGTCTACACATGTTGTATTCGGCGCACGTGACAAATAAACTTTGATTGGATTTACTATTCTTGGGTAGTGGAATGACTTTGGTTTCCCAACCAGGCTGAGGGCACACGCTCTGTAGTAGGCTTAAATGGAAGATGTGGCAAATAGGAGTGGCAATATTGTCCACTAATATCCTCAGTAATGTTCCATCCAGGTTGTCAGACCCCAGTGGCTTGTCATTGTTGATAGACAACCATTTTTTCACCTCTTCCACACTGACTTTACAGAATTCAGAAGTACAATTATTTTCTTTCATAATTTGGTCCGATAGACTTGGATGTGTAGTGTCAGCATTTATTGTGGCATGTCATCCCTAAGTTTGCTTATCTTGCCAATGAAAAAGTCATTAAAGTAGTTTGCAATATCAGTGGGCTTTGTGATGAATGAGCCATCTGATTCAATGAATGAAGGAGCTAAGTCGGCTTTTCTTCCCAAAATGTAATTTAAGGCGCCCCAATACTTTTTACTATCTTGCTTTATATAATGTCTTTGTTTCATAGTGTAGTTTCTTTTTATTTAGTTTAGTCACATGATTTCTTAAATTTGCAGTACGTTTGCCAATCAGTTGGGCTGCCATACTTATTTACCATACCTCTTGCCTCATCCCTCTCAACCATACAATTTTTCAATTCCTCATCAATCCAAGGCAATTTAACAGTTTTTACAGTCATTTTCTGAATGGGTGCTTATTAGTAACTGGAATAAGTATTTTCAGAAATGCATCAAGTGCAGCGTCTGGTTGCTCCTCATCACACACCACAGACCAGCAAATATTCTTTACATCATCAACATATGAATCATTACAAAATGTCTTGTATGACCTCTTATACACTATATTAGGCCCAGCCTTTGGAGCTTTGGTTTTCCTAGATATGGCTACTACATTGTGATCACTACATCCAATGGATTTGGATACTGCTTTAAAGCAAATATCTGCAGCATTAGTAAAGATGTGATCAATACATGTTGATGATTTAATTCCTTGGGTTATGGCAGAGGAAACGGTGTTGCAGTATTCTAGTGTCTGGTGCGGGAATAATGACAAGCGAACCGGAGTGGCTTTGTGTTCACATTGCCCTAAAAAAGGGAACCGGACCGAGGAATTCAAGTGCACCGAACTCAGACCACATCTTGAGATGGTCTCAGTTCGGTTCGCTTCTGGGGCTCTTTAGAGGGGTATGCGTTCCTTTGGAGTGTGCACACTGAATTTTTTTTTAAGCAAACTGCACTTAGTTCACAAAAATTGTCTGAAAGGGACCAAGTGTGAAAACACTGAGGCGATTCAATGGTCAAGTGGGATTTTACTGCTGGTGTGGCAGTAATAAGGTCACTGCAACAGCCCTAATCAGGTACAACAGTACTATGTCATACATTTTTTTGGAACATAATTCTCACACACACGCACGCACATACACGCACATTAAAAAAAAATCTTAGTCTGTCAATTTAATGGATGTGATAATTAAAGATTCATACTAGATCTACATGAACACATGCAGAAACGTAATCATAAAAGCTTAACCATAAATGCTTCAGTAAATCACACATAGATAATGAATGACCCAGAATAATGTGAAGGCGATCTACTTTGTAGCATGTGTTAATGTTAGATCTATATTGTCTTTCTTCACTTTACACAAGAAAGAGAGCCCGTCACAAGTAAATAACATTCAGAAACACTCCATTGTTATATTCAATACAATTGCTTATATCAGGGATTGGCAACATGGATGAGGGTGGGGCCAACAAAAAAACAGAACTAATGAGGGTCCACAGTTTCCTTGTGACTCTGCGTACCCACATCCATTTTTTTCTTTATTGGTCCACAGGCCTACAAAAGGGGACCCGCGGGCCACCAGTTGCTCATCCCTGGCATATACAGTGGGACAAAAAAGTATTTAGTCAGCCACCAATTGTGCAAGTTCTCCCACTTAAAAAGATGAGAGAGGCCTGTCATTTTCATCATAGGTACACCTCAACTATGACAGACAAAATGAGGGAAAAAAATCCAGAAAAATCAAATTGTAGGATTATTAATGAATTTATTTGCAAATTATGGTGGAAAATAAGTATTTGGTCACCTACAAACAAGCAAGATGTCTGGCTCTCACAGACCTGTAACTTCTTCTTTAAGAGACTCCTCTGTCCTCCACACGTTACCTGTATTAATTGCACCTATTTGTACATGTTATCAGTATAAAAGACACCTGTCCACAACCTCAAACAGTCACACTCCAAACTCCACTATGGCCAAGACCAAAGAGCTGTCAAAGGACACCAGAAACAAAATTGTAGACCTACACCAGGATGGGAAGACTGAATCTGCAATAGGTAAGCAGCATGGTTTGAAGAAATCAACTATGGGAGCAATTATTAGGAAATGGAAGACAAGACCACTGATAATCTCCCTCGATCTGGGGCTCCACGCAAGATCTCACCCCGTGGGGTCAAAATGATCACAAGAACGGTGAGCAAAAATCCCAGAACCACAACGGGGGGACCTATTGAATGACCTGCAGAGAGCTGGGACCAAAGTAACAAAGCCTACCATCAGTAACACACTACGCTGCCAGGGACTCAAATCCTGCAGTGCCAGACGTGTCCCCCTGCTTAAGCCAGTACATGTCCAGGCCCGTCTGAAGTTTGCTAGAGAGCATTTGGATGATCCAGAAGAAGATTGGGAGAATGTCATATGGTCAGATGAAACCAAAATAGAACTTTTTGGTAAAAACTCAACTCGTCGTGTTTGGAGGACAAAGAATGCTAAGTTGCATCCAAAGAACACCATACCTACTGTGAAGTATGGGGGTGGAAACATCATGCTTTGGGGCTGTTTTTCTGCAAAGGGACCAGGACGACTGATCCGTGTAAAGGAAAGAATGAATGGGGCCATGTATCGTGAGATTTTGAGTGAAAACCTCCTTCCATCAGCAAGGGCATTGAAGATGAAACGTGGATGGGTCTTTCAGCATGACAATGATCCCAAACACACCGCCCGGGCAATGAAGGAGTGGCTTCGTAAGAAGCATTTCAAGGTCCTGGAGTGGCCTAGCCAGTCTCCAGATCTCAACCCCATAGAAAATCTTTGGAGGGAGTTGAAAGTCTGTGTTGCCCAGCAACAGCCCCAAAACATCACTGCTCTAGAGGAGATCTGCATGGAGGAATGGGCCAAAATACCAGCAACAGTGTGTGAAAACCTTGTGAAGACTTAAAGAAAACATTTGACCTCTGTCATTGCCACAAAGGGTATATAACAAAGTATTGAGATATACTTTTGTTATTGACCAAATACTTATTTTCCACCATAATTTGCAAATAAATTCATAAAAATTTTGATTTTCTGGATTTTTTTTCTCATTTTGTCTGTCATCGTTGAAGTGTACCTATGATGAAAATTACAGGCCTCTCATCTTTTTAAGTGGGAGAACTTGCACAATTGGTAGCTGACTAAATACTTTTTTGCCCCACTGTATAATAGCTTGCTATAGGGTATTTAAAGATTCATACTAGATCTACATGAACACATGCAGAAACTTAATCATAAAAGCTTAACCATAAATGCTTCAGTAAATCACACATAGATAATGAATAACCCAGAATAATGTGAAGGCGATCTACTTGTAGCGTGTGTTAATGTTAAGATCTATATTGTCCTTCTTCACTTTACACAAGAAAGAGAGCCCGTCACAAGTAAATAACATTCAGAAACACTCCATTGTTATATTCAATACAATTGCTTATATCAGGGATTGGCAACTTGGATGAGGCCAACAAAAAACAGAACTAACGAGGGTCCACAGTTTCCTTGTGACTCTGCGTACCCACATCCATACACCCCCCCCTACCCGAACCTATTTTTTTCTTTATTGGTCCACAGGCCTACAAAAGGGGACCGCAGGCCACCAGTTGCCCATCCCTGGCATATATAATAGCTTGCTAAAGGGTATTTATGAGTGAGCTCACTATATCTAGAAATAAGCTTGTTATTTGAAAGTAAAGATGCATTTAGTATTTGAAAAGAGAAGGAGCTTCCTCAGCTTATCACTTTATAACAGTTATCTTATATAATTCATTTATAATATGATAATGTATTGAATCATATCTTTACTTTATATGTCTATGCTGTGGTGTACTTATGCACACCATACAGTAGTGTATATACAGTGGATTCGGAAGGTATTCAGACCCCTTCCCTTTTTCCACATTTTGTTACATTACAGCCTTGTTTTAAAATTGATTAAATCCTCATTAATCTACACACAATACCCCATAATGACAAACAGGTTTTTAGATTATAAAAAAAAAAAAACATAGTTATAAAAAATGAAAAACAGAAACAACTGATTTACATAAATATTCAGACCCTTTGCTATGAGATTTGAAATTGAGCTCAGCTGCATCTTGCTTCCATTGATCATCCTTGAGATGTTCCTACATCTTGATTGGACATGATTTGGTAAGGTCCCACTGCCTGCTTGGAGTTAGCTAAAATGCACCAAGATTCTCTGGTCTGATGAAACCAAGATTGAACTCTTTGGCCTGAATGCCAAGCGTTACGTCTGGAGGAAACCTGGCACTACAGCATCATGCTGCATCTGCTCTTTCAGTAGCAGGGACTGGGAGACTAGTCAGGATTGAGGAAAAGATGAACGGAGCAAAGTACAGAGAGATCCTTGATGAAAACCTGCTCCAGAGTGCTCAGGACCTCAGACTGGGGCAAAGGTTCATCTTCCAACAGAACAACAACCTTAAGCACACAGCCAAGACAAAGCAGGACTGGCTTTGGGACAAGTCTCTGAATTTCCTTGAGTGGCCCAGCCAGAGCCCAGACTTGAACATCTTTGGAGAAACCTGAAATTAGCTGTTCAGCAACACTCCCCATCCAACCTGATAGAGCTTGAGAGGATCTGCACAGAAGAATAGGAGAAACTCACCAAATACAGGTGTGCCAAGCTTGTAAGCGTCATAACAAAGAAGACTCAAGGCTGTAATCGCTGCAAAAAGGTGCTTCAACTAAGTACTGAGTAAAGGGTCTGAATACTAATGTAAATGTAATATTTAAGTTGTATTTTTAATACATTTGCATAAATGTCTAAAAACCAGTTTTTCCTTTGTCATTATTCAGGTATTGTGTGTAGATTGATGAAGAAAAAAAACAATTTAATCAGTTTTAGAATAAGGCTGTAACGTAACAAAATGTGGAAAAAGTCAAGTGGTCTGAATACTTTACGAATGCACTGTGTGTGAGATGTATATATTATTTAGAGGCAGTGGTTATCTAGCCAGCTAACAGCATTAGATGTTAAAAGTATATTTTGCCGGTAAGGTTACTCATTTTCTAGTGAAAAATACTTTAGCAAACATTTTTATAAAACATTAGCAAATAACACTACGGATCTTTTACAATCAGTGAGAAATAGGCTGAGCAAGAGGGCCAAAAGAACCCCACAGCAAAGGTGTCATAATACCCATAAAACATAGGGGTTAAACAGGGAAATGGTTCCAATCATTTTCACACTATTCTTTTTTCCCCATAGGGGATTTTAGACACCCTTAAACTCAGGGATGATTCGTGGAGGCACACCCTGTCGGGACATTTTGACAACCACATTAATCTCTGTTGGACAAGGTGACTTATCAATATATTCTGCTCTATTTACTTGCAGAAAATAAATTACTAATTGGCATCAACGTAGACATAATGCAAAACGACAAATCCCTGTAAGCTCCTGCACGTCAACTCTAGCCGACACCTTTGCTAACAGGTATTGTGTCAATTTAAAACTTGCACAAGACAGTTCACAGAATTGTCCATTGAAAGAAATGTAGCCAATTTATTCATTATTACATTCCGCTAACATTAGTTAATCCAGACATTATTACCTTTGCCTCGATTCGGCAGTCTCGCCCAGATCATCATGGCATTTGTAGTCCTTTACGATAGCCACATTAGCAGCTAATTAGCATTGAATTTGGGGGTAAATACAGGTGAGTATATTTATAAAAGTCACCTTGTCCTAGAGAGATTTACACAGTTATTAAAACGTCATGCCAGGGTAAGCCTACACGAAACAAACCCCTTATTTTAAGTGTTTCTAAAATCCCCTATGGGAAAAATTAATGGTGAAAAAATGATTGGAACCATTTCCCTGTTTGACTGCTAGGTTTTATGGGTATTATGAGTCATACTGTGGTCCTCTATTCAAGCATTGGTTCAGTCCACCACAATTTGCATGTTTATGTAAAGGATGTTGAGACTTATTAATTCAAGGCAATGGTGTCCAATCTACTGATCTCTCTTTTCGTTACCAGTGAAGGGCGCTCCATTGTCCCATATGCGAGATCTATTTCTGACATCCACTATAAGACTCTGTAACTATTACTTTAAATATTACAGTGTGAACTATGGTGAACAACACGTCACTCGTAGATGGCCCATATGGGGTGGGCTAGACCCTCCATTGCAATCTGATAAACAATATGTTGGAAATCCCCTGTAAATGCCTTATCATGCAACTGGTGGTGCATCCTGCACACTTGATGGTTCCACAAATGTGACTCCCAGTGCCTTCAATGAATACAATTCACAATATCTATATAATCCTGCAGATCTGACGAATGGACCGAAAGCTTGAGATATTAGCGCTCTCCCTGAGAGAATTTCTGACCCACCTGAGTTTTCATTCAAATGCTGTTAGCTGGCTAAATAGACACTGCCTAGATTATGCTTATAATTATATTATATTATTTAATATATTTATAATTTAATGTATTTTATGGTCATAAGTCATCATTGTGTGTGTTCTTCTGCTGTGCATTTTTGGGCCTTTAACTACCCCTTCCTGTTTCTACAGACCTTTGACCACCACTTCTACAAGCCTTTGACTTCCACAGTCACTACAGGCCTGTGAGGTCTACAATGGCCTTGATGAAAATGGTGTCATCCCTAAGGTAGGAGCTCTTGCCTGCCAGTTTAGCCAATGGGCAGAAGAGTGGGCAGCCACTGGCTATGTTCATCTCACTGATTGGCCGCTGGAAAGAGGTGGAGCTTACATCAGGCCGGAAGGCATCAATGATATGCTCCCTGTTATTCTGATCCAGCAGCATCAGTGTCACCTGCAGGGAAGAGAACGAGGAAAGAGGACGGAGATTTAATATTTATTTTTTACTATAATGCATTTTGTTGTAGTTACTAATGTTAGACACAGGTAACAGACAAAATAAAGGAAACAAAAACAAAGTGTCTTAATAGGGTGTTGGGCCACTACGAGCCAGAACAGCTTCAATGTACCTTGGCATAGATTCCAGTGCCTGGAATTCTATTGGAAAGCTCATGCTTTCAATATACTTTGTATCCCTTATTTACTCAAGTCTTACCTTCTGACTGAAGGGCCATTTGAGCAGAGCGTCACACTTGCCCCTCATCACCACGAAGAAAAGAGAAAGGTGAGTCCCTCGACCAGTTCCGTCCCCATTCAGATACAGTCTCAGACACATCTTATAGCCATATTTACTTGAGTAGAATGCTACGGGATAAGAGGAACTATATTAGAATCACAGTATGTGCATCTGTGACTTATCGAGTCACTTGTGGTAAAAATGAGTGCATGCTTGTGGAATTACATTGCCATAAATGTGCATAGAGTATGGTATACTTATGATACACTAAAGAGCAAGGAGATAAAAAAAAAAAAGATATCAAATCAGATTTTCCTAAATGAAGATAGAAGGATTTTCAAGTTAAAGCCAGTCAACTTGTAACTGCAGGCCTTAAGGACCGGTGAATAACATAAGAATAAAATAATCAGGGCAGTTCTAACCTGGTGAGAACATAGCGGGTGTTCGCCCGGCCACAGCATCCTGGCGGCGCCGTGAGAAGTCGGCGATCTTCCAGACAAAGACACCATCAAAGGTGCAAAACTGGAGTTCTCTCAGAGTCTGGTCTGTCTCAGCCAGTTGTAGGTCCCGCATGGTGAGAGTACGCTCTAGTTGACGTACCTTGTTGCCGAGGTTCTCAATCTTGTCTTGGTCTAGACGATGTTGCCGTGAGAAGGCCTCTAAAGTGAGAGAACTCCTCTCCACTTCCCTGTTCAATACACACACTATATTCTCCAGTGCTCTCACCTGCAGGACCACAACACAGAGAATACAATGAAGACAAGTCCTTCATTATGTGTTACTGCATCTGCAACATCTCTGTATGGATTAGTATTCAGGCCATCTGTAAGAGTTCAATAACAAGTAGGATGCCAATCCAATTTATCATTTAACAGCTTGGTTGACATTGTCCTGTTAAACAAGGGAAGCTTTAAAACAATATATAAGACAACAATAGCTTCCGTAGTATTTCCTATTCATCAAATGCATCAGACCAAGTTAAGCCAACCTTGTGGTCAAGACCAAAGGTCTGTCCAGAGGCAGCGGCTCCTCCCCCATCTGTGGCTGCAGTAGCCGTGGCTCCATCCTCGGGAGCGCGGTACAGGCCCAGCCCAGAGTCCTCCTGCCACTCCCCCAGCCCTGGGGCCTCTGGACGCTGAAGCCGCACCAGAGACATCATCGCCAGGATCAGACGCATGTGCTCCATGACACTAGTCTGCTCGTGGTCACTGTGCTTCCCATTATCAATCTGCATTGACACAACACAAGGCGTTAAGCACATTGAGTTAACTAGTCTGTATCATACTGTTCAGTGTCAATTTTAGATGCCCTTCAATATTGAGATTCAAGCTGGAGTTCAATTGTAGGGGACTGCACATAAAGCTCAGAACATTTACTCTCAAACACTAGATGTCTCTTTTGAGACGTCTCTCTGTTGAGGGTGTGTCTAATACCCAAGAAATTATGTGGACACCTGCTCGTCAAACATCTCATTCCAGAATCATGGGCATTAGTATGGAGTTGGTCCCCCCTTTGCTGCTATAACAAACTCCACTCTTCTGGGAAGGCTTTCCAATAGATGTTGGAACATTGCTGCGGGGACTTGCTTCCATTCAGCCACAAGAGCATTAATGAGGTGTTAGAAGATTAGGACTGGCTTCGCAGTCGGTGTTCCAATTCATCCCAAAAGTGTTCGATGGGATTGATGTCAGGGCTCTGTGCAGGCCAGTCAAGTTCTTCCACACTGATCTCGACAAACCATTTCTGTATGGACATCGCTTTGTGAACGCCGGCATTGTCATGCTGAAACAGGAAAGGGCCTTCCCCAAATTGTTGTTGCCACAAAGTTGGAAGCACAGAATCATCTAGAATGTCATTGTATGATGTAGCATTAAGATTTCCCTTCACTGGAACTAAGGGGCCTAGCCCGAACCATGAAAAACATCCCCAGACCATTATTCCTCCTCCACCTATATTTACAGTTGCATTCGGGCAGGTAGCATTCTCTTGGCATCCGCCAAACGCAGATCCGTCCGTTGGACTGCCACAACGGTGAAGCGTGAATCAACACTCCAGAGAACGCGTTTCCACTGCTACAGAGTCCAATGGGGACAAGCCTTACACCAACAAACAATTATTGTGCCGATGTTGCTTCCAGAGGCAGTTTGGAACGCAGTAGGGTTAGGGTGAGTGTTACAACCGAGGACAGACAATTTTTGCACCACAACAATGGCCAAGTAGATGTCAGATCATGCTGTACGTACTACTAGGTTGGATACTACTTGTGCCTCAACCAAGAAGTTGCCACAAGTGTGTAATTATAAAGGTCTAACTATAAACCAAACAATCAACAGAACATTGTTCATTGTCTGCATGCCATGGAGTAGTCAAGGTGACTCAGAAAAACAAGAGGAAAGAGGGGATTTTTTTTATCCAAACGACTACAAATTTAGCCAGATTTATTTGACTGTCAGATGAGGGCAAGTCATATGAGAAAACTGAGAAAAACAAACCAGTTTCCTCTGACAAACAGGAAACCGTATTCAAGAGCTGTCTGGGACATTACAATCAAAGATATGCATTTTTCAAATATCTAAGAAGGCCATCATCATATACTGTAGATAAAACCTTATCTGAATAGATATAATTGATCTTCTATACACACCACAACCTTGCAGCCGACCTCACTGAACGGACATGCAGTCTTAGACTTGGCACAGGATCTGCTGTGATCTAGAAACTGCAGGGAGAGAACAGAAACAGAAAGATCAGGGGGTTATGAAGATTAAATTGGGGCTTAACCCTGAAAATAACCGGCATTATTGTCACGACTTCCGCCGAAGTCGGTCCCTCTCCTTCTTTGGGTGGTGTTCGGCGGTCGACGTCACCGACCTTCTAGCCATCATTGATCCATTTTTCATTTTCCATTGGTTTTGTCTTGTCTTCCTACACCCCTGGTTCCAATCCCATTCATTACACGTTGTGTATTTAACCCTCTGTTTCCCCTCACGTCCTTGTCAGAGATGGTTTGTTGTATGTAGGTGTGTTATTTGTTCTGGTGTGCGACGGGTTTTGCACCCTATTATGTTATTTTTGTATACTTTGGTTTTCTGAGATTTTTGAATGTTTATTAAAACAGCTCAATTTTTACCAAGTTCATTCTCCTGCGCTTGACTTCCCTGTCACCAGCACGCACCGCATTACAATTATTTCAAATGAGAAAGTAGATGACTGTTGAGGTTATTTTATTCTAAGTTCAAAGGGCTAACTCAAACAAAGTGCAACTACCTTCTTAGTTCTGTTATGAGAAGACTTCATAGTGAGACCTACTTCTATTAAAGAGTGGTACATGAGTCTGTTCATGCTCCGGCCTACTCCACTTGACTAGGCAACAATGTATATTTATTGAAAGCAGAAACTGTATAGGACCATGGCTGATAAGATTAATTGACCTAGAAAGCAAGCCAAATGAAGACTTTTAAAAGACACAGTAGAGGACAGACCTTTTCCCGTGGGATCTTTTTCTTTCCACAGTCCTTGCACTGCATGGGAAACTTCTGGCAGATTTCATCATGAGCCTGTAATAGATAAGGAGTGGGAGTTGGTATGAGAATATCGGTTCATCTCAGAATCCACACATTCCATAACCATCTCATCAGAATCTGACTGTCTGGAGTACTGTGTCCACTTGTACATTTGTTGGCCATTGGTGTTTTCCAGATATGCGTCTCACCTTGATTTCCTTGAAGTTGAAGGAGACTTTGCAGTACTTGCAGTTCAATGTCCTTGCTTCACATTCTCTCTCATTATGCCTCTCTTTTTCACTGCGCAGGATAAGGACCTGGCAGGTTTCACATGGTACTCGCTCATACTCACACTTGCCCTCATGTTGTGCCTGGGAAACAAAAACAAAGAGTTTTACCACTGACCATTTGCAGAAACGTGTAGCAGTATTAACCCAATGAGTCCTACCGAGTTTTTGACTTTAACCCCTTTTAAACATAATGTGTTTGAGCTACAGACGTTTGGGTTGTACCATTGGATTTCTTCTGCATCCATAGATACCAAACTTTAATCTGTGGGATTAACAGGGGCTAAACGAGACCAGTGTTTTTGAGACAATGACGGATCCCGAAGGGGCCCGGGCCAGGTCTTTTTGCCCACAAAAAACGTCTGTAGAGTCCTAATGGTTTGAGCTACAAACTACTAAAAGCGATCTATGAAAAGCTGAGACTCTCACCGACATGCAACATGTTCTGCTCTATGATGCGCACAAGCTACACCAGAGTGGTGTTGGATTCGGGGTAAACTTTGAACATTGAGATATTAAAGACATGATAAATCAGACACATAGTGTATAAGGAGTGAAAGATAATGGGTCTCTGTAGAAAGACAGATGGCTTTGGAATGTGTTGGGTGGAAATGCAAATGAATTACTTAAAAATCACAACAATGTGATTTTCTGGATTTTTGTTTTAGATTCCGTCTCTCACAGTTGAAGTGTACCTATGATAAAAAAATTACAGACCTCTACATGCTTTGTAAGTAGGAAAACCTGCAAAATCGTCAGTGTATCAAATACTTGTTCTCCCCACTGTAGATCATAGGAAATCCCAGAACATAGTGTCTATAGCACTGTGATTAGCTCACATAGTTGCTGTAGAACTCCAAACACTTGTCACTGACTAGTTGGACATTCAATTCCCAGTGATTTTTGTACTTACAGCATTCATATAAATACATTTTTATCATGTTTTTGCTTTGACGGACCTTATTATTATATTGACTTTTGTCTATAAAACTCATGAATGCAACTGTTTATGTCAAATTGTTTTGTTTTCTACTTGTAGCCCTGGTTGTCCTGAAAATAAAATAGTAAAACACTTCATTGTGAAGCTAAATATAAGGGCTGGACATGCAGATAAATGAAGGTCAGATAAATGAAAAGCCTATTTTTGGTGGGATCTCGGGACTGAAGAGGTTAAGAAAGGACAACCAAAACCAGCCACTGTAGTCTGTGTTAATCTTTATCCTTGCATGCATTTGCATGTTTTAAGATTGAGTGTGCAATATATACATTTCCTTGTCAAACTTAATGTCAATGGAAATTCCTGACACAAAAAGTGGCTTTAAAGCAAATGCCATTTAGAAGTAATTAAGCTGAGCCAGTTCAGAAAGAAAACCAGAGTGCCCCGCCTCAGCTGACACATCAGCTGAGATGGTACCAATTCGAGGTGAGTATCAATCATGCCTATCCAGAGCTTTCCCAGATATCACCGCGCCTTATCGGATCTTGAGGTTGGCTAAACAACCTATGCCCTCTATTCAGGATTGGCCAGAATCCTAGTGGTCCTCTACGCTCAAGATACACAGTGCATTCAGAAAGTATATGCACAGCTATTTTCAGGTCTCTCCAGAGATGTTCGATCGGGTTTAAGTCCGGGCTCTGGCTGTGTCACTCAAAGACATTCAGAGACTTGTCCCGAAGCCACTCCAGCGTTGTCTTGGCTGTGTGCTTAGGGTCGTTGTCCTGTTGGAAGGCGAACATTCGCCCAAGTTTAAGGTCCTGAGCACTCTGGAGCAGGTTTTCATCACTGATCTCTCTGTAGTTTGCTCTGTTCATCTTTTCCTCGATCCTGACTAGTCTCCCAATCCTTGCCGCTGAAAAACATCCCCACAGCATGATGCTGCCACCACCATGCTTCACTGTAGGTATGGTGCCAGCTTTCTTCCAGATGTGACACTTGACATTCAGGCCTAAAAGTTCAATCTTGGTTTCATCAGTGATCCTTGTGGTTCCAAACTTCTTCCATTTAAGAATGATGGAGGCCACCGTGTTCTTGGGGACCTTCAATGCTTCAGAAATGTTTTGGTACCCTTCCCCAGATCTGTACCTTGACACAACCCTGTCTCGGATCTCTATGGACAATTCCTTCGACCTCATTGCTTGGTTTTTGCTCTGACATACACTGTCAACTGTGGGATCTTATATAGACAGGTGTGTGTCTTTCCAAATCCTCTCCAATCAATTGAATTTACCACAGGTGGACTCCAATCAAGTTGTAGAAACATCTCAAGGACGATCAATGGAAACATGATGCATCTGAGCAAAATTTTGAGTCTCATAGCAAAGGGTCCTGAATACTTTATATAAATAAGGTATTTCTGTTTTTTTATTTGTAATAAATGTGCAACATTTAGCAGGGCAGGGGAAAAGAGGGAGATAGTCAGGGATAGTCGTATTAAAAGGGGTGGGAGATGGAAATGTTGAACGGGCAAGGAGGCATGGCTGAGTCAAATAGAAATCCTGACTTAATGAAGTGGGGATTAAAGAGCTCAGTCAGTAACAACCACATCATCAACTTTAAGGGACATGAGCAGCTGTGGGGAGGAGGGTTTATTCTCCAGGTCTTTAACAGTTTTCCAGAACTTCTTGGGGTTAGACCCACAGAGAAAGAACTGCTCTTTAAAGTAACTAACTTCAGCCTTCCAGATAGCCTGAGTTATACTGCGCCTGAGTTATAGCCTTATTTCTCATTTGCCTAAACGAGAGCCAGTCAGCCCGAGTATGCGTGTGCCGAGCCTTTCGCCAAATGCAATTCTTGAGGTGGAGTAACTATGCAAGATCACGGTCGAACAAGGGCCTGAATCTGTTTTTAATTCTCATTTTCTTTATGGGGCGTGTTTGTTAACAATACCACTGAAAATATAAAAAAATAAAGTCCAAGTGTCTTCCACAGAGTGGATCAAGCTGATTCTATACTATTTTACAGAGGCCAGGTCATGAAGGAAGGCTTGCTCATGAAAGTTTTTTAGCAAGCATCTATGACAAATCAGGAAAGGTCGTTTCACTGTGCAGCCATTACGAACACAGGCTGTAAAACAGTGATCCCTAAGGTTTTAACAGAAAGCACCAGACTGATACCAGGATTATTTGTGAGGATAACATCAAGAAGAGTAGCCTTTTCTGGGTGTTGGAGTCATACCTAGTGGGATTGGTGATAATATGAGAAAGATTTAGGGAATCCCATTGCTTTAGGACTTGGTCAGGTGGTTTAAGCATGTCCCAGTTTAGGTCACCTAGCAGGACAAATTCAGACTTGGTGTAAGGGGCCAGGAGAGAGCTTAGGGCAGGTAGGGTACAGGCCGGGGCTGATGGAGGACGATAGCACCCAGCAACAAAGCGCTATTTGAAAGTTGAATACTTAAAACCAGCAAATCAAATTGTTTGGGGACAGGCTTTGTGGAGACAACCGAGCACTGAAGGTGATCCTTGGTAAAGATTGCCACTCCCCCACCTTTGGAAGATCTGGCTTTCTGAAAAAGGTTATAACCAGAAAGTTTAACATCAGTATTCAAAACACTCTTCCTTAACCACGTCTCAGTGACCAACACATCTGGATTGGAGCTCTGAACCCGCATTTTCAATTGATCCATTTTTGGTAATAAGCTTCTAGTGTTAACGTGCAGAAATCCCAGGCTTTTACGGGAGCAGAAATCAGTGAAGCAGATAGAGTACAAGTCAGAATTGGGGCTAGCAACAGTAGATGGGCCAGGGTGTACATGCATATTTCCAGATATCATCAACAGTAATACAATCAAGGCACGGCATAGTACAGGGAGAGCTCTACAGTGCTGATTTATGACATCTGAATGTGCATCAGATGGCAACAAGGTCATATTGTACAGCAATTTCAACAGGTAACATGAATACAAAGTCGGCAATGGGTGTTTAGAATGGGATGGGAGGCCAAAAGTCTATGTAACCAATTATTAACTCATTCTAAAAATAATAGGAAGGGTAAAAGGTACTCCAGTTGTCATTGCTCAAACTATGTTCCATGTTCCTCTTCCATGTTACGCTATCTGCAATGCCAACCACTCTCCACACTGGTCGATCCATTGTTTATCACTGATGCAACAGATGTCCAGCAAAGACAAGAAGACTGGTCTCGGCCCCCGTGTAAAAGATTGTGTTCGTACTTCGTAACTCTTCCGTTGTGTTTTTAAAGAAAGAACTGTCCAGCCAGCGATCCCAGTTGATTGGTGTTTATTCCAACAATAGACACAAGGAAGCACATTAGATGTGCAGGACAATAGTATGTTGATGGCTATAGATTCGTGATTTGTCTGTCAGCATGGAAATAACTGAAATAGCAGGGGCTAATGCGACCATTATAGTGCATGCTAGCTAACTCACTATTACAGCAATAACATACAAAAGCACATCCCAGGATGCCCCCAATATCTAACAGGTACCGTACACACACACATTGAACAAAAATATAAATGCAATATGTATAGCGTTGGTCCCATGGTCCATGAACTGAAATAAAAGAATCACTGAAATGCTCCATACGTACGAAATATCTGTGCACAAATTTGTTTATATCCCTGTTAGTGAGCATTTCTCCTTTGCCAAGATAATCCATCCAGCTAACAGGTGGGGTATATCAAGAAGCTGATTAAACTGCATGATCATTATTGGGCTGGTGACAATAAAAGGCTACTAAAATGTGTAGTTTTGTCACAACACAATGCTACTGTAACGGCCGTTGTTGGTGGAAGAAGGTGAGGACCAAGGTGCAGCGTTGTATGTGTCCATATTTATTAAAATGAACATGGAAATAACAAAAATACCAAAGAGAAACGACCGAAAACAGTTCTGGCTGGTGCAGACACAACAGAAAACAGAAAATAATCACCCACGAAACACAATAGAAAACAGGCTCCCTAAATATGGTTCTCAATCAGGGACAACAATTGACAGCTGCCTCTGATTGAGAACCATACCAGGCCAAACACAGAAATAGCAAATCATAGAAAAACTAACATAGACAACCCACCCAACTCACACCCTGACCATACCAAAACAAAGACATAACAACAGAACGTGACAGCTACAGATGTCTCAAGTTGAGGGAGCGTGCAACTGGCATGTTGACTGCAGGAATGTCTACCAGAGCTGTTACCAAATAATTTAATGTTAATTTCTCTACCATAAGCATTGTTTTAGAGAATTTGGCAGTATGTTCAACCAGCCTCACAACTGCAGACCACGTGTAACCACGCCAGCCCAGGACCTCCACATCCGGGCTTCTTCACCTACGGGATCATCTAAGACCAGCTATCCAGACAGCTGATGAGACTGGGGAGTATTTCTATCTGTAATAAAGCCTTTTTGTGGGGCAAAACTAATTATGATAGTCTGGGCATGGCTTCCCAGTGGGTGGAAGCCAAGCCCACCCATGGCTGCGCCCCTGCTCAGTCATGTGAAATCCATAGAGGGCCATGAGAGACTAATTTATTTATTTCAATTGACTGATTTCCTTATCTGAACTGTAACTCAGTAAAATCGTTGCGTTTATATTTTTGTTCAGTGTGTGTTGGCAAGATAGGCAGATAGTTCACGTGCCAAGATGAAGATCATCATGCCTCAAGCGAGGGTACCCAGCGGTACGTCACCAGGGATAGAAGTCGCATGTTGCTCATTTTATGCCACACGTGGTTAAGATTCTCACATAGGATTCATTGTTGCGATGGTAAGATTACTTAACTGGTCTATTCGATAATATCTAAATGGCGCTTCTGCCGTAGCTACAGAGTCGTCTGGTGTAAGGTTCTGTTGTTTTGGGGGATTGGTATAGCTTACTGCGCTTACTGCCCATAGGCTATATTATACTGTATATTGACGCTTTGCTTAGGCAGTGAGCTACCCTGAAGGAGCAGAGCCTAAATCGCCAAAACTTGCATTATTCATTGCTTAAAAGCGGCAATATGTAACTTTTTGGGCGACCCGACCAAATTCACATAGAAATGTTAGTTATAAATCTGTCATTCTCATTGAAAGCAAGTCTAAGAAGTGGTAAATATGTTCTGTTTCCCAGTCTTAATTTGAGTTTTTGCATCTTTTACTTTCGGTTTTGTACACCAGATTCAAACAGCTGATAATACAATATTCATGGTTATGGAAAATATATTTCACAGCAGTTTAGACAGTACAATGATTCTCTACACTATGCAGTTGTTTAGTCAAACAGTAACTGGCAGAACTATTAACATTTTTCCAAACAGAAAATGGCAGAGCAATTTCTGCATAGTGCATCTTTAATAAATGGTTAAACATATTTCTTCATGGTGCTTTCTTTCTGAAATTAAGCAGAGCCAGTTCAGAAAGGAAACCTGATTGCCCAGTCTCAGCTGACACACCTGCTGAGATGGTACCAAAGAGGCTAGTATCAATCACGCCTACATTATTTGGTGGTCTATTTTAAGCTGACCAGGTCCCCTCACTCATCATGCTGTTACTTCAACTATGCGCCGGCTTCTTGCTCGCACCACCAGGTTCTGTGTTTCTGTCGGGGGATTGGTATAGCTTACCACACTCACTGTCCGTAGGTTATATTATATATTGACGCTTTGCTTGGGCAGTGAGCTAACCTGAAGGAGCAGAGCCTATAGCTCAAAGACTTGCATTATTCATTGCTTAATAAATGGTTATAAATATTTCGATGTGGCGTTTCCTTTCTGAACATGCATTTACAGTTAAAAGACTGTTAAAAAGCATTGTGTTATGAAAGGAGCAGACTGGCATGACTGCAACATGTTTTACATTTTAGTCATTTAGCAGACGCTCTTATCCAGAGTGACTTATAGTAGTGAGTGAATATATTTTAATACTTATTTTTCAAACTGGTCCCTCGTGGGAATCAAACCCACAACCCTGTCGCTGCAAAAGCCATGCTCTACCGACTGAGCTACACTGTCCTCAGTAATAAATCATCCTTTAAAATCAACGATAAGCCAAAACAATAGCTGTTTTATAGCCTACTCATACTCCCTTGGCTTAAGAGGGACAACCTGTCTATTCAGTAAACACAGCTCTATGCAAGTCATAGCTTGCCAGATTAAAATAACAGTTGGGTTGATGGTTAACCAGTCTGCTGCATACGAGTTTATAAGCAGCCAGTTATGGCAGTTAGAAGAAGTAGATCTAGTTTAACTGAAAACGGCTACAACGGAGCAGGATGTATGGTTAGACCGTGGTGACCTTACACATCACAGAGAACTGCAGTAGATGCCACAACTGACTTTTAAAGTGTGAAACTCTTTATGGTTGTAAACTAAACTGACACAACAGATTCATATATGAAACACTGCTCTACTTAAATATTGTTCATGTATAGAAAAAGGTGTTGTGTGAGATGGGAAACATTGTATGTGTTTGTGAGAATATGGCCTATTGTGGTTGTTTTGGTGTTGCATGAAACTGCACATTGAAACTGCTTGCGGTTGTGCAACAAGAACTCAAAATTGCTTCTTCAACCACTGTGTGCCAAGGGTTGAATTAATTGTGCCTCACAACTACAACAGTTAAAATACAAAGTCAAATACAAATGAATCCATCTACTTGTGAATCGTTACAGTAAATGTCAGTCCTGCTCTAGCCAAATGTTTTTCAAGCAGGTGGGAGGAGAAGGGGGTGGGGGAGAGAAGAGTGTTGCCATCTTTCCCACGTCTTTTCTCATTCAGTCTCAAGAAGGCAGCAGAGCAGGTAAGTGAGCATGTTTTTCCAAATACCCTTACCAACCCTTCTCTAAAATATCCCCAAGCCAACCTTAACCATAACTAAAAACAATAACTACTTGTCTAAAGTATTTTCCTAATTTGGAAACTCACGAAACGGTTCAGCCTATGTCAATGTAAATCCGTAAACATGGGCACCCTCATAGATATTATCCAGATCAACTTGCCCTCCAAATACAAAAACATCCTGTGGTGGACTGCAGTAGCGTCAAATAGTCCCCGTGATATTCAAATTTTCAGGGTAGTCAGGAACCAATACACGCAGTCAGTCAGGAAAGCAAAGACTAGCTTTTTCAAACAGAAATTTGCATCCTGCTCCGCACCCCCCGCAGCGACATGCCCAAGCCTCCCCAGCTTCTCCTTAACCAAAATCCAGATAGCAGATGTTCAGAAAGAGCTGCAAAACCTGGACCCGCACAAATCAGCTGGGCTAGACAATCTGGACCCTTTCTTTCTAAAATTATATGCCGCCACTGTTGCAACCCCTATTACCAGTCTGTTCAACCTTTCTTTCTTATCGTCCTAGATCCCCAAAGATTGGAAAGCTGCCGCGGTCATCCCCCTCTTCAAAAGGGGGTGACACTCTAGATCCAAACTGCTATAGACCTATATCCATCCTGCCCTGCCTTTCTAAAGTCTTCGAAAGTCAAGTTAATAAACAGATCACAGGTCCATTTCGAATCCCCACCGTACCTTCTCCGCTGTGCAATCTGGTTTTCGAGCGGGTCACGGGTGCACCTCGGCCATGCTCAAGGTACTAAACGATATCATAACCGCCATCGATAAAAGACGGTACTCGCAGCCGTCTTCATCGACCTGACCAAGGTTTTCGACTCTGTCAATCACCATATTCTTATCGGCAGACTCAACAGCCTTAGTTTCTCAAATGACTGCCTCGCCTGGTTCACCAACTACTTCTCAGACAGAGTTCAGTGTGTCAAATCGGAGGGCCTGTTGTCCGGACCTCTGGCAGTCTCTATGGGGGTGCCACAGGGTTCAATTCTCAGGCCGACTCTTTTCTCTGTATATACCAACGATGTCGCTCTTGCTGCGGGTGATTCTCTGATTCACCTCTACGCAGATGACACCATTCTGTATACATCTGGCCCTTCTTTGGACAGTGTTAACAAACCTCCAAACAAGCTTCAATGCCATACAACACTCCTTCCGTGGCCTCCAACTGCTCTTAAATGCTAGTAAAACCAAATGCATGCTTTTCAACCGTTCGATGCCCGCACCTGCCCGCCCGACTAGCAATCACTACTCTGGACGGTTCTGACTTAGAATATGTGAACAACTACAAATACCTAGGTGTCTGGCTAGACTGTAAACTCTCCTTCCAGACTCACTAAACATATCCAATCCAAAATTAAATCTAGAATTGGCTTCCTATTTCGCAACAAAGCATCCTTCACTCACACAGCCAAACATACCCTCGTAAAACTGACTATCCTACCAATCCTCAATTTCGGTGATGTAATTTACAAAATAGCTTCCACTCTACTCAGCAAACTGGATGCAGTCTATCACAGTGCCATCCGTTTTGTCACCAAAGCCCCTTATACCACCTACCACAGCGACCTGTATGCTCTAGTCGGCTGACCTTCGCTACATATTCGTCCCCAGACCCACTGGCTCAAAGTCATCTATAAGTCTATGCTAGGTAAAGCTCCGCCATAACAACACCCACCCGTAGCACGTGCTCCAGCAGGTATATCTCACTGGTCATTCCCAAAGCAAACACCTCCTTTGGCCGCCTTTCCTTCTAGTTCTCTGCTGCCAATGACTGGAAAGAATTGCAAATATCGCTGAAGCTGGAGACTTATATTTCCCTCACTAACTTTAAACATCAGCTTATCTGAGCAGCTAACCAATTGCTGCAGCTATACATAGCCCATCTGTAAATAGCCCACCCAATCTACCTACCTCATCCCCATATTGTTTTTATTTACTTTTCTGTGCTTTTGCACACCAGTATTTCTACTTGCACATCACCATCTGCACATCTATCACTCCAGTGTTAATTTGCTAAATTGTAATTACTTGCTACTATGGCCTATTTATTGCCTTACCACCTCACGCCATTTGCACACGCTATATGTAGACTTTCTTTTTTTTCTATTGTTTTATTGACTGTATGCTTGTTTATTCCATGTGTTGTTGTTTGTGTCGCACTGCTTTGCTTCATCTTGGCCAGGTCGCAGTTGTAAACGAGAACTTGTTCTCAACTAGCCTACCTGGTTAAATAAAGGTGAAATTAAAAAAAAATATATGATTAGCAACACTGTTTGTCTTTCCACTTCCCAGTGAATCCTACAGTAAACACAGGTTGTTTTTTTATAGTCCACTGAATACCTGTTACTGACTCCAAATCACACAATCTCCCACAGACAACGACAACATTAAAAGGCCACTGAACCAACACGAAACGCCTACACGATAAAACATTTTTAGCACAAGTTGTGCTAATCATCAAGTTGGTTGTCAGCATGACATTTAACTGCACAATCTGCATGAACACAAAAACTTTCTGCTGAATCGGCCCTAGAAATGTAGCATAGACAGTCTCACTTCTTTTCTTCCCCATTGTGAAAGTAAATACAATTCTATCCACAGTTCTGAGGAAGCACATTAACCCCCCCAAAAACGTTTTACTGAATAACCAGACATATTTACAGTTGACAGTCTTTTAACATCCCCCACAAAACACACAGTTATAACCTACGATTAGATACAAATGTGCTCAAACTGAAGAAATAAAAGAGCAATGAACTTAAAACTTCCCCTTCCTAACATTCCCTGTTATACAACAACAGTACATGTTAGTTTAACTCTTGGCAGAAGGCCAAGGTTTGCTTCCTCATAAAACTCCCCTCTCTTCCTGTTTTCAGTCTCTACAATCGATGGACAAATGGATTTACAGTTAAATTAGTCTTAACAACAATACAATAATTTGCAGTTTATCAGTATTATTATTATGAATTTCTCAGACTACTCAAGGCAGATGGTAAACAGAATGTAAATCTAAGCCTGCAGGTCTTGGGTACTTTCCACTCTCCGCCTAACAGGACTCATTAAAAAAAACTCCAGGGACTTTCCAAGTCATATAACAAAGGCAGATCCTGTTTCACTCTCACATGATAACCAAACCCGTTCCACGTGTTGATTTTGTCTATCCCCACCAGATGCCTTCATGACAACGCAGGTTAAAATACTAAAACCAACTGTGAACCAAATATATTAATTTAGGGGGGCAGGTTAAAATACATACTCTATGAAACATTCATGTACATTTAGCTAGCTTGCATTGCTAGCTAATTTGTCCAGGGAGATAAACATGGGTTGATGTTTTACCTGAAATACACATGGTCCCTTTTTTTGTGCTGGATCTTTGCAGAATTTTGACCCATTCTGAGTCACACAAAATCATGTGTTCTCTGACAATTTATTCACAGATAAAAGGTCACACACACAATGGGGGCAGTCTGGTCAGCATGTCAGATTGCTACTGTGTGCCTTTGCTATTGGCTCTCAACACGAGAGACATGAGGGACGTCCAATCAGGTAACTCAAATTCAAAACATGCACAAGATATTCTCATTTGAATCACCCAATGACAACCCAGTAAAACATAAACATTAACTCCATACTATACCTCATATTCTTTTATGCAACCAGTCCAAGAGCATCCCTCACTGATACATTTGGCAGGCAGGCTGGCGATTTCTCTACCAGCTGCATTGTCTGGAAAAGCCTGAGGGAGGTGAAAAGAACAAAGTGAACTCTAATTACACACAGTAGTTTTCACATTCACTGTTACTGTTCAACCAGACTGGGGGGTTGTCTTAAACATTGAACTGTAATAAATACTTTAGATGAATGAAATCCATATCCTTTTTTCGCCAGGAGCAACATGATTCACCAGAGATGTTGTTAGAAGTTAAATTAATGGAACGGAGCCTTACCTCATTACTATTGAGAATGGACTGTGGCTCCTCATATATCTCTTCCTGTCGACAGGCTTCACAGGGCTTTGGGCCGGAGCTGATGATGGAGACACACGTCATGTGATTTTACAGTACAAAATGATTTCAGTGGCCAACAACTAGAGAGCTCTTAGCCTCGCCTGAACCACTACCCACATTTACAATGATTACCAGTAGGCTACAGAGTACAGGGTTAAACTAGAAAGATGAATCATGTAATTACGTAGCATATATAGCACTTTGGAGTATACAGATAAACATATATAAACACAAATGGGCAAGTCACTTCAAGACTTGCCCAACGAGATCCATTGCAAAGACATTGTAATAATAGGTATTAAGAATACTATAATTAGTGGGCACGGGCAAGACATACAACGACAGGCGCATCAGTATGCAAGGCAACACAAAGATGCAAACAAATTTAAAAGGTTGATGTTTAAATCCACAGATTGAGAGACTTTAGTGTGAAGGAGGAGTCAGACCACCAGTAGACGGAGGAGGGCTGTGAATGAAGATAATAGTTCCCCTATGAGTTTTCTGTGTGGGTTCATGACTCAGAAATATACTGTAGTCCCACTAGAAACCACTAACTATGTGGAATGCATTTAGATAACCAACCATGACCAGCTAGCTCCATGTTGAAACCTCTCCCCTTTCAATTCTTAGAAAATGACATGTGGCAACTGGAGTTTCTTGTGAGTTTAAAGCGAAACAGGATTACAAATTGTACAAATTCCTGGAATTACCAAATTACTGTCCCTTGAATTTCAACATCAGCACCAATATAGCACTTCAAGTACAATGTATTTGACCTGAATTGTAGTGAAGTATATCATATTAAATTAGTTAAGACTCTGACAGTGAGGATTCGTAGTTGAACGTCTGTTTCTCCTTATTAAACAACTAATCACCCATCCAGTATTTACAATTATCTTCCAGGCATCCACATACACTTTAACTTATTGTTGTTCTTTTCCGTGCAGATTCTACGTAGTCTGATCTCTGACAATGTCACTTTGCAAGTTAAAAAATGCACGTCGTCTTTATCATCTGATTATAATCGGAGTATGTTCATCAGGACATCCTGGAACTAAGAAAAGCTGAAGCGTCACTCTATCTTCTTTCACATTCCACTGCACCATTTTTACTCAAGTTAACAAATGAAGCGGCAAAAATATCTACATTTCTAGCAGCAGGTGAAGTATAAAAACGTACATGGTTCCACTTCTCTTTAAAGGTGTGAAAACAAGAAGCACATCCTCGTACCATCTAAACCACTGTGAAATATATTTTCCATTATCACAGAAGAAAAAATGTGCCCAAAGTTAGAGCTACAATGTTTTATAATGAAATGAACAAAACCCAAATAAACAGATTTAGCTGCAGTGTGAGATGGTGACATGGTTAAACTCCCAGTGAGAAGACATATTTAGTAAGAATCAGCAAGAGCAGCTTGGTCCAGTTGCACCACCAGAGGTAAGATCCATTCCAGATAGTTCCAGTCGAGGCTGGACCAGTATTGGTGTTAATCTGACTGGCTACCACACACTAGGCTTGGGCGGTATACCGGGGTATTTAGAACCTGGGCGGTATACCGTATACCGGGGTATTTGGAAAAAGCCACGGGATGATTTTTCAAAACCGTTGAAACTATTTATTTTACGTATTTTTTTATACATTTGAATATTTGTACCTACTTGTGCAATATGTTAGGAGATAAAGAACATTTGCGTTCTTCATTTCAGTTTACGGTAGTCCCCAGTCACGTGGTTTGTTTACAAGAACACAACGATGAGAGACCAGAGCCTTGTGAGTCACTCACTGTCGTGCAGCACGCGCTTCATAATTTTTCATTATGAAGCTTACCGGAACTAGTTTCCCAAAACAGCGGTTTGAGCCAATCATGTGCGTTTGTTTATAAAGAAGCACAAGGAGCAAAATGGGAGCTTTGTGAGGGGAGTCATCTCTACAGCGCAACTTAAGTGAGGTGATCAAGTTACTCTTGTATGAAATTAACTACTAAATGTTTGCCAGCTATATATCTTTTAACTATTAAGTTAACCATCTAAGATGTGCCAAATAAATTCTCTCCAGCGGGGTTTTGCTAACTTGCTAATGTTAGTTAAGTGGCTAACATTAGCTTGCAAGATCAAGCTTCTTGGTAACAGCAGCAGAGACAATCTACTCCTGGATTAAGATAATATTTGGATGCCACAGGCATGGTATGGAGGGATGGAAATGTGTATACTGCCCAACCCTACCACACAACCACCGCAGACCGACACACAGAATCCCGTGCTGACTCATCCAGACAGGGGCTGAGGTAAGTGGAAGGGCAAGATGCTGATGGGAGCCAAGGAACCAACACCACCACCACCACTACAGAGAGACACTGCAGTGGAATAGCTACAGCAGGACTTCGTGGGGTGGAGCATCATGCCCAGTGAGAAAGGGTTAATTAAAGTAAGGGGAACTTGAGGAAGGGTGGGGGGTTGCAGAGCCTGTAGTGGGGAAGAGGTGAAGAGCTACAGTAGTCTACCTGGTGAGCAGTTTGAAACAATGGACACAGAAACGATGTCCACACTGAGCCTGGACTGGCTTCCTCAGGACCTGGTGACACTGCTGACATTGGTACTTAGCTTCCATGGAAACAGCCAGGACACTCTGGGGTATCCCTGGAAGGGAGGAGTCCAAAGAGGGTAGAGATATGCGGGCCATGCCTCTCCATCAACGTCTCATACAGCTTTCCTGTGTAAACAAATATCAAACCTTAATATTTAGCAAATGGATTAACCACACCCTATGTCCCAGGCCACTGCAATGATAGGTTACCTACATAACTCACAGGAGATATGGGGTAGAGCCAGCTGTTCTGTTTGTTTATTTGTAGCTGTTGCACATGGGATGCATGCACAGTTAAGCGTGTCTAAAAGCCAACTTCGCTGTATGTCGTCTAAGCACATTTCTGTCATTCAACCTTTCACCTCAGGTCAAAACAACAAATAAATGCAATATAATGTAGCAGTACTTAGTAATCAACAGATAATTCAAAAAGAGACAGGACAGGAGTGGCTTGGCAGGCAGACCTGCAGTATGGACTAGAGGTCGATCGATTAATCGACATGACCGATTAATTAGGGCCGATTTCAAATTTTGAACAATCGATAATCTGCCTTTTTGGACGGCGATTATGGCCGATTACATTGCAATCCAAGAGAAAACTGCGTAGCAGGCTGACCACCTGTTACGCGAGTGCAGCTTCAAAAGGACCATGTGGCTGCAATGAGCCATGGTAAGTTGCTAGCTAGCATTAAATGTATCTTATAAAAAACAATCAATCTTCACATAATCATAAATAATCATAAATTGTGTCACTTCTCTTGCGTTCAGTGCAAGCAGTGTCACGGTATATACAACAGTTTAGGCCGCCTGGCTCGTTGTGAACTGTGTGACCATAATTAATTAGCCAGAATTTTACAGCACTGTACTGCGTTTGCCAGCAGCTCTTAGCAATGCTTGAAGCACAGCGCTGTTTATGACATCAAGCCTATCAACTCCCGAGATTAGGTTGGCAAAACTAAAGTGCCTATAAGAACATCTAATAGTCAAAGCTATATGAAATACAAATGGTATAGAGAAATAGTCGAATCGTCATAATTCCTATAATAACTACAACCTAAAACATCTTAACTGGGAATATTGAAGAACTGGGAATATTGAACCACCAGCTTTCACATGTTCTCATGTTCCGAGCAAGGAACTTAAACGTTAGCTTTTTTATATGGCACATATTGCACTTTTAACTTTCTTCTCCAACACTGTGTTTTTGCATTATTTAAACCAAATTGAACATGTTTCATTATTTATTTGAGACTAAATAGATGTTATTTATGTATTATATTAAGTTAAAATAAAAGTGTTCATTGTTCATTCAGTATTGTTGTCATTATTACAAATATATCTATAAAAATTGGACGATTAATCGGTATCGGCTTTTTTTGTTCTCCAATAATCAGTATCGGTATTGAAAAATCATAATCGGTCGACCTCTAGTATGGACAGATTGAATTGACGCTTAATAATTTTAGTCTCAGAGAGAGAGGATTCTTGTAATATGTAATTCTTGTAATGAAATTGTAAAGTGAAGTCACCAAGAGAAAGACAAAAGAGGTTTAAAAGGTGATGTTGTTACACAAGTAAATTAGTAGTGCTTGAAATTGTATATGCCTTTCCACATACCTTTAAACATAATAATTAATGGCTGGGGTCCTTTTTGTTTGTTTTTGCTGTTCTCCAAATAGTACTTTTGAGTTTTTGAAAGCTAGTCTTAAGACATGGTAGATATGTTCTATGTGTGCTATTCCTATGCTTCCATTCTTAAGTTTTGTTTTTTCAATCTTTTACTTTCAGTATTGTATACAAGCTTCAAATAACTGAACATACAATATTCTTGGTTGTGGAAAATATATTTCACTGTGGTTTAGATGGTACAATGATGCTCTACACAATTACTCCTTGTTTTGTCATAAAAACTGAAATTAGGCAACCAGTAAATGGCAGAGCGATTTCTGCATATTGCACCTTTAATACATTGTGTGGCAATGCAGTAAATGAGCTCCAGCGTCAACGTCCAACTCCCCCCCAGACAATTTGAGAAATCTAACTGGAACAACGTTCTTGTTTTGACAACTGCAAACGCACGCTGATCCAGAAAAACGACTTTAAACTGCATGTACCGTAGAGATGCAGCCAAGGTACAGAAAACATTTTCTAAGTAGGTCTGTCCATTTCCTTTTTTCCTTGCCAGTGGACATCTTGCTCAACTGTCGTACTAGGCTTAGCTATGGAGCCATGCATTTACGGCATAACGTTGACTTTCTCTGCCAGTGGCATAACGTTAACGTTGACTTTCTTCTCAGCAGTGCACTACCTGCATACTGAAAAGGTTTTCGGGGTGAGCGAGTCCCAATATCATGGCCATTCATCCAACCTACAAAAAATAAGGAAGTGTTGTACTTACCAAATTAAGGCCCAATGTACTACAGCTTTTTGTGCTGTACTTTTTCTGTTGCTTTGCAACACCAGCTCACGTGACTTATTACGGTGACTGTACACTAGATAGCAGTAAATTGCTGCGCCCATATTGTGACTGGCTTGTAGGCGTGTTGGTAACTTGTATGAAGGTCTGGTTATGAAATGGGTACATAGTTAAATAGTAATTATCCTCTAAAACGCTCTGGGGACAAACAAACTTTACTGCCCTATTTCCAATTGTCCACATGGCTGGGAGAACCTGTTCAAGTAAGTAAATACATCTCGAAAATGAAGAAGGAAAAAAAAGACGTATTATTAGCTAACTAACGTTAGCTGTAGTGCAGGCTAACTCATGAGCTGCTAAATGAGCTAACTTAGTTGGCTAGCTAGCTGTCTAGCCAACTTCAAATACTCTAGATAGCTAGCTAAGTGAATTAAATCTCACCATCTGCCTAACTTCATATAGTTAGCTATCTTGATGTGTTTTTTACAGTGATAAACTCCAAATGCATTTGTAGGTAACGTTAGCTAGTTAACAGCCATGGAGGAGGGTGATAGGATAGCAGCCCGAATTTTTAAAATTTTATTTCACCTTTATTTAACCACGTAGGCTAATTGAGAACAAGTTCTCATTTACAACTGCGACCTGGCCAACTGTCAGTGAGAGAGTAGGCTATTCTGGATAGGGCAGGTACTTTTGTGTGGTTCCTGTCCCTAGAAGTGAGGATGGAGATAATATTAACAATATTCGGTGCTATGTAATTTGACTATAATGAAGTCTGTTTCTTGTGAGGTTTTTTGTCCTCAAATAAAGAGCTGTGAAACCTGTCTACATATGAAGAGGTCCCAATGAAGAGCAGTGGTTCCTGGGGACTCAAAGGGGTGCACATATTTGTTTTTGCCTTAGCACTGCACAGCTGATTCAAATGATCAACTCATCATCAAGCTTCAAGTGGTACTTATGTATTCATTTGTGATGCTATCCTTAATATGATCCTGTTATTGTCACATGCTACATATGTGTGCCCATGGATCTATCTATCCAATGTTATCATGATTTGTTATCAGGAATGTTATACTTTAGTAATTCACAATGATCTGGTGATGTAAAAGTCTAATAATTAGATTGTCTTCCATATTCCTACAGATGCTTTGTAACTGGAGATTCCTTCAAAACGATTGCCTACAGTTAACGTGTAGGGCACTGCAAGGATGGGTGACCAGGGCCATCTAGGACTGCCTGCTGGAGGAATTCAGTTGGGTGAAGGCTACCTGTGTCCTGTATAACTTTGGGGTGGCAGGTAGCCTAGTGGTTAGAGCATTGGACCAGTAACCAAAAGGTTGCTAGATCAAATCCCTCGTGCTGCCCCTGAACAAGGCAGTTACCCACTGTTCCTAGGCCATCATTATAAATAATAATTTATTCTTAACTGGCTTGCCTAGTTAAATAAAGGTTCACTAACAAAATAACTTAATGAGGATGGACACGAGGCTCTGCAGGATGTTTCAAGGATGGGGTCCGGCAACGCAGCAAGACTGAGATCTTCACCTCCTACTTCTTCGAAGAGGGTGCTGTTCCCTGGCAACTCCATAGACTATGCACAACCAAATGCTCTTTTAAGAGTCATTCACATTGCAATAACAGTGTTCTTCCATTTACTTACTGCAGTTATTCAATTCCCAGTTTCTCTCCCTTTGATTTCTACTTCTCAGGTGAGGGTGCTGTTTAGGTAAGGGTGTGATGTCTGTACAAAAATAAAACAGCCATTTCAAATCACTCATATTGAAAATATGTAGAACAATTAGACACTCTATAACCCACACCTACACACATGTATCAATCTGATTGATTGATTGTGTTGCTCAGGTGTATAACTGGCTCCTTCCACCTTGAAAGAATAGGCAAGATGGCCAACCATGGAGAATAGCAAGACACTTCATTATTTCTATAACTACGCTATATTGTTTGTCCTCGTGTGTCCGTTCATGTTTTTCAGCATAAAGTACTCTGCAGCCGCTTAGTGTGGTGTGGACACCAGGTGAGGCCACACACACAGATTACTGTTCAACACTGTGTTTAACTACCTTATTTTCACAATCAGTCTCTCTCCACTTCATCCCTTTCTCCTCTTCTCCACAAATCCTCTAGGTTATATCAGCTGTGTCAGTGAACCCCTCCTGCATCTGAACTGGCTACATAGAATTGTAATTAGTGTTTAATGTTTTACGGACTCCTGAGAGAACCAGCAAACCAGGCTGTAGTCTTGTGAAACAGTGGATGTAAAGAATCTAGCTAGCTTAAGCATTTACTGCTAATTTTAATGTATAATTTTGGAAGCTTGCCTTGCTGATATTTGCCATGCAATGCAGCTGGAGTAACGTAGCTTACTATTTTCTTGCTTATTGTGTAGTGGAGGATAAAAAAATACCTGTATAGCTAGCTATGTAGCTGATCTGTGGAGGGAACCTTAAATATTAGGCCAGAACCTAGCTATCATAGCCGGTTGTATCGACTTAAAACATTAATGGCATTAATAAAGCCTTTGGATAGAGTATAAAATAACTTTATTGTGCCAAGGATGCAAGTTGTAAATACATGTAGTTATTACCAAGCATTAGATCCCCACATTGTAGCCTGTAATTTTAATATATTCACTGATCATGTACTCTACCTTGGCAAATAAAGAGCGAGATCGCATTATTAAGCCTTGTGTTTTTTGTTTTATTCTAACACTATCAGTCATCATAAGGAGGTGACATGCTAAACTGACCTTGTATCATTAACTCTGGGACTACTACATCTCTATCTGTATTTCAATGTTAAGCATAACACTTCCTGTTGACCTGACCAAGTGACCTTTTACCTCTCATCATGCTGTGCTCTGTATGTAGCCAGTTCAGATGCGGGAGGTGTTCACCGACACAGCTGATATAACCTAGAGGATTTAGGGAGAAGGGAGGAGAGGGATGAAGTGAAGGTGTGACTTATTGAGAAAATAAGGTAGTTTAAAGAGACAGCGTTCAACAGGAATCTGTATGTGGCCTCACCTGGTGTCCACTCTAGTACTTTATACTGAAAAACATGCAGACACACGAGAACAAACAATATAGCGTAGTTATTCTCCATGGTTGGTCCTTTTGCCTATTCTTTGAAGGTGAAAGGAGCCAAAGTTACACCTGAGCCTGCTATCTGTACAACAATCCATCAATCCGATTGATACAAGAGTGTGTAGGTGTGTGTTATAGGGTGTCTAATTGTTTTACATTTTTTTCAATATGGGTGACTTAAAAAGAGCCTGTTTTGTTTTTATACAGACAGCACCCTTACCTGAGAAGTAGAAATCAAAGGGAGAGAAATTGGGAATTGAATAACTGCAGTTGACATAGCTAAGTAAAATATGAGAATACTCTTATTGCAATGTGGATGGCTCTTAAAAAGAGCCTTTGGTTGCGCACAGTGTAGTCTATGGTGTTGCCAGTGTCCAGCACCCTCTGAAGAAGTAGGAAGTGAAGATCTCCCGCACACGGATTGCCTCCCGTGCTGCGTTGTTGGCCCCCCATCCTTGAAATATCCTGCAGAGCAGCAGACCTCTCCTCTGGCACACGACTGCGAGCTACAGATCCACTGCTGGTCCTCGTGTCCATCCTCATTAAGTTATGCAGGACACAGGTAGCCTTCACCCAACTGAATTCCCCCAGGAGGCAGTCCCAGATGGCCCTGGTCACCCAACCTTGCAGTGCCCTACCCAGTAACTGTAGGCAATCGTTTTGAAGGAATCTCCAATTGCAAGGTATCTGTAGGAATATGGAAGAAATGTCATTAGACTTACATCATCAGGCCATTGTGGATTACTAAAGTATAATATATTTTATAACAAATAATGATAACATTGGATAGATAGATGTATGTGCACACATATGTGCATGTGTAGCTTTCACAGCTCTCTGTATCAGAGGACATGAAACATCACAAGAAACAGACTTCATAATACTCAAATTAGACAGCACTGAATATTATGTTACCATCATCTCTGTCCTCACTTCTAGGGACAGGAACCACACAAAAGTACCTGCCTTATCCAGAATAGCCTACTCTCACTTTGACAGTTGGGGCTGCTATCCCTTCACCCTCCTCCATGGCTGTTAGGTAGCGACCTAAAAATGCATTTGAAGTTTAAATAAAACGTTTTTTACAATGATAAATACATCAAGATAGCGAGCTAATATCAAGTTAGGTAGCTGGTGATATTTAATTCACTTAGCTAGCTAGCTAAAGAGAATGTAAAGTTGGCTCGATAGCATACTAGCTACGTCGTTAGCATCTCATTTGAGTTAGTCTGCACTGTAGCTAGTTAGCTAATTATACATTTGTTATTTTTTACATTTTCGAAATGTATTGTAATGATGGGCTGTCTGGAGCCTGGTCTGCGGTGCCTGGGTGTGGGTGCTTGGGGAATGTCATTGCCAGAGGGGGTGAATGTGGGGGTCCCTAGGGTTTGGAGAGAGGAAGCCCCTCTGTATTGGGCTAACCTGTCCCAGTGCACAACCTCAATTTTCTGCAACTTCTGTTCCATCCCTGCAGTACAGTTGATAACCATTGCTAAAAATCTAGTCTTACTGAAACATATATCACTTGTTGGCCTATCCCTCTGTACTGGTACAGATCTACTACTCACACAACTCCTCTCAGGATCCCTCCCCCTTGACCCATCTTTCTCTACTTTCTTCACTGCCTCAGCATATGACAACTTCTGCACTACTCTAACCCTGGAAACCTCAACCTGGCTCTCTCGCACGGACATTTCTGATCCCCAGCCCCATTGGCACCCCTACAATTAACACATACCACTACATTCCCCAATGCTACACATCCCTTTGTATCATGCCCGTCTGCAGTTCTCACACCTAGGAACCTCCCTCCTACACACTGCTGCCACATGACTATAAGCTGGACACCTGTAACAACGTAATGTATTCAGCACAAAAGCTCATACAGGATCATTTATATATCCTAACATCACTTTGTCGGGCAAAGACTCAACATCAAAACTCAGAAGAACAGACAATGACTCTTCTGTTTCACCACTCTCGCCAACCTGTCTGCGTCGCACCAAGCGACGAGCATCACATACACCGGGAATCTTCCCCTTCAGTTGGTCAACTTTTACATTTACTGCTACCCCAGTAATCACTCCTTTCAATGGCACCCCTTTCTTGAGAGGGAAACAATTCACATTTCTTTCCCCCATTCGTTTAGCTAACATGGTAAGTAGTTGCAAAGTAGCCAAAATGTTGACGTTTTCCTTGATGAAATTAGAACACGCAACCATGCTTGACATTTCATTTTTGCTTTAAGTAACCTATCTTATGTAACCATACCAAACGTAGCATATCATACTAATGTCAGTGTCCTAGTCTGAGACTAGTCTTTGAAAAATTATCATATGTGAATCTGAAATGTCAGACTACAAATTGCAAGACAGATTACTTTGGGGTCATAATTTATAATATGTTTCAAGTGGGAATTTGGCATGTCCTATGCTGAACAATAAAGGAAATTATTGCCTTCTTCACCCATATTTTATTTTCGCCAAAAAAGTAGTGTGCAGTTCCAGTAGTAAGTTACACAGTAAAAAATGTATTAACTACTGAAAACACTACCTAGATTTGAATTTAGTTCAACTACCACTAAGCTACTGCAACATTTAGTTAAATCACTAGTTGAACTACATATAGTTCACTACTACCCAACACTGATAATAATGTCCTGTTTGTAAAATGCTTTTTTGTGTCATGTGTGCTTTGTAAACATACAGTTAATGTGAAACTCAAAATGCATTCCAAGATTCCCATCACACTAATTTCCTTGCTGGTCTCATGTACTACTCATTTACTAGGACAATTCATCACTGTTTGACAGTAAACTAGAGCACTGGAAACTACCAGTGGCCCCATCTGAGCAGTGATAATTGATGAGCCATTGTGGATGGGATGAATGACTGCTTCAGAGTCAGGTGTTCTGCATTATCATGTCTGATGGTGTTTGCTCTCCCCCACAGCCGTGTGTCTGGAAGCAGCATAGTGGTCCAGACTCTGCAGACAGCCACCCGGGCCACATCCCTACCAACGTCATCCAGAAAGCACTGCTGGCTGTGGGCCCTAGGGTGGCAGCCCTGCAGGACCCCTACAGACACGGTGAGAAGGATGCCCACTTCCAGTTGTGATATGTTCACATGGACATTTACATGTGTAGGAAGTTTTTAGACATCATCAAAAGTATTTAGCACTGACAAACTCCTTATTAACCAAAGCCATAGGTGTATAGTACCAAGAGTTTGGCTAAATATAATGGTACTCATTTTGTTTGACTCTGATATTAACCCCAGAGCAGGCAATGGGTTTTTCAACCAATTTGGTGCTTTTAAGATGTTTTGGTGGGGGAAAAAAACTTTTGATTTCACCACTTTAATATTCTGTCATAAAGAGCACATGTTCAACTTAATAGAAGAGGTAAAATAATAAAAATAACCATAGTAAGTGCCAAGTAAAGTAACAGGGTTGACAAGTTCATCTGAAAATCAGCAATAAATCCCCTTGTGACAGGGGGAATGGAAGCTTATTGTGTACAACAGGGAGGGGCAAGTGAATGGAAAAAAATGAAATTGAAATATTTCTAGCTTGCCTATCTATGGGTAATAGGGTTGGCTGACTTGTTATGCTCAGCCTACTCAGTTTTCCACCACAAAACACCAGAAAATTTACAAAAAGAGTAGAACTAGCTCACCTGCTTTTACACTGGACATTACTATTAGATGTTCAATGTTTCTTTTGAAAAAAATATTTTAAAAGGAATAGGTTCACCATATTAAAACGAGAGTTCAGTTTTTGTAACAGGATTGACCTTTAAAATAAGGGACAGATTTTTTATCTTAAAATGAATAACTAATCACATTAAATAAATAATAATAATCAGAATGTACTTTCTCAAAGCAACAAAATAACTAGGGCTTTATAATGATGTGGAAAACTTAAGCGGATGAAAATGTTCCTCGAAGTTAGAGGGGACTTGTCAAAATGCTATATTTGCTATAATGCTATAACTCTTTATTCATAGAAAAAATTATAACAGGCTTTTAAATTCAATATTGGTGCACAATTTCTAATATCAAAGGGATGCAAAAGGCACTTATTTCATGGAACGACCATAATACTGATCCATAATGAGTTTGGTGTGGGTGGGGTGTTCCCTGTTTCGTTTTCCTGTCTGCATTGAAAATTCAAAGTAGGTGATTAAGTTTCATTACTCAGTAATCGATACCAAGCAGGGTTATTTAGTGGTTTTCCTGTGTCATATAGATCCTTTGTTACCAGGTCTGGTAAAACAAGATCAAAAACTGTGAAACAGTCTGAGTGAAATTAGATGAAAAGCTTGATTTAAAACAAGTAATTGAAATATAAATTATTCGAAAGGGTGAGAAATAACTTAAGTTTCTCTTTTGGTGTAACATACTACACTGCATTTTTCTCAATAAAAAGGACCATATTTTTGTCACTGTGATCCCTGTTCCCCATGTATTGTAGACATGGTGGTCCGTTCTCGGCGAGACTACAGGACATCTGGCCCTCATTACGCTCAGGGACAGAACAAGAGGAGACCCTGAGGGCCATACCATTCTAATGTATGGCACAAACTCTGCTGTCTGTCCTACTCAGTGTTTATGTCCATCCTGATTCCTGAAATACACATCTCTACGATTGGGTTAAGTTCTGTGGGAACATACATGTCCATTACTACTCTTGTGTGTAGGTTTCATCTATTGGTGTGTTAGAGAGCGCCCACGGATTAGGCTATCCACATTGGATCTGTCCAAGATGTACTTTTTTTTCCCTTTTTCTACCCCAGATACAATGACCACACCATTAAAATGCAGACAGTCAGCTTTAATTTGAGAGTATTTTCATCCATATCGGGTGAACCGTTTAGAAATGTAGAAATTACAGCACTTTTTGTACATACAGTGACTTATTATATTTATACAGTTGAAATCGGAAGTTTACATACACTTAGGTCGGAGTCATTAAAACTAGTTTTTCAACCACCACAAATTTCTTGTTAACAAACTATTGTTTTGGCAAGTCGGTTAGCACATCATTTTTCCAACAATTGTTTACAGACAGATTATTTCACTTATAATTCACTAAATTGACTGTGCCTTTAAACAGCTTGGAAAATTCCAGAAAATTATGTCATGGCTTTAGAAGCTTCTGATAGGCTAATTGACATCATTTGAGTCAATTGGAGGTGTACCTGTGGATGTATTTCAAGGCCGACCTTCAAACTCAGTGCCTCTTTGCTTGACATCATGGGAAAATCAAAAGAAGTCAGCCAAGACTTCAAAAGAAATTTGTAGACCTCCACAAGTCTGATTCATCCTTGGGAGCAATTTCCCAATGCCTGAAGGTACCATGTTCATCTGTACAAACACTAGTACTCAAGTATAAACACCATGGGACCACGCAGCCATCATACCGCTCAGGAACGAGATGTGTTCTGTCTCCTAGATATGAAAGTACTTTAGTGTGAAAAGTACATATCTATCCCAGAACAACAGCAAAGGACCTTGTGAAGATGTTGGAGGAAACAGGTACAAAGTATCTATATCCACAGTAAAACGAGTCCTATATCGACATAACCTGAAAGGCTGCTCAGCAAGGAAGAAGCCACTGCTCCAAAACCACCATAAAAAAAGCCAGACTATGGTTTGCAACAGCACATAGAGATAAAGATTGTACTTTTTGGAGAAATGTCCTCTGGTCTGATGAAACAAAAATAGAACTGTTTGGCCATAATGACCATCGTTATGTTTGGAGGAAAAAGGGGGATGCTTGCAAGCCGAAGAACACCATCCCAACCGTGAAGCACGGGGGTGGCAGCATCATGTTGTGGGGATGCTTTGCTGCAGGAGGAACTGGTGCAACTTCCCAAAATAGATGGCATCATGAGGTAGGAAAATTATGTGGATATATTGAAGCAACATCTCAAGACATCAGTCAGGAAGTTAAAGCTTGGTCGCAAATGGGTCTTCCGAATGGACAATGACCCCCAAGCATACTTCCAAAGTTGTTTCAAAATGGCTTAATGACAACAAAGTCAAGGTATTGGAGTGGCCATCACAAAGCACTGACCTCAATCCTATAGAAAATTTGTGGAAAGAACTGAGAAAGTGTGTACGAGCAAGGAGGCCTACAAACCTGACTCAGTTACACCAGCTCTGTCAGGAGGAATGGGCCAAAATTCACCCAACTTATTGTGGGAAGCTTGTGGAAGGCTACCCAAACACTTGACCCAATTTAAACCATTTAAAGGCAGTGCTACCAAACACTAATTGAGTGTATGTAAACTTCTGACCCACTGGGAATGTGATGAAAGAAATAAAAGCTGAAGGAAATCATTCTCTCTACTATTATTCTGACATTTCACATTCTTAAAATAAAGTGATGATCCTAACTGACATAAGACAGGGAATTTCTATTTTCATTACATGTCAGGAATTGTGAAAAACTGAGTTTAAATGTATTTGGCTAAGGTGTATGTAAACTTCTGACTTCAACTGTACCTCATGACTTATTTCACATTTTTTTGTTACAGCCTGAATTCAAAATGGATTAAATAGATGTTTTTCTTACCCATCTACACACAATACCCCATAATGACAAAGTGAAAACATTAGTTGAAAATGAAACACATCTAATTTACATAAGTATTCACACCCCTGAGTCGATAGTGTTAGAATACCCTTTGGCAGCGATTACAGCTGTGAGATTTTCTTGGTAAGGTCACAGAGCTTTGCACACCTGGATTGTACAATGTGTGCACTTGACAGCTCTGTCAAGTTGGTTGTTGATGATTGCTAGACAGCCATTTTCAAATCTTGCCATAGATTTTGTAGCAGATTTAAATAAAAAAAACTAACTAGGCCACTCAGGAACATTCATTATTGTCTTGGTAAGAAACTCTAGTGTATATTTGGCTTTGTGTTTTAGGTTATTGTCCTGCTGAAAGGTGAATTTGACTCCCAGTGTCTGTTGGAAAGCAGACTGAACCAGGTTTTCCTCTAGGATTTTGCTTGTGCTTAGCTTTATTCCGTAAATTTTTATTCTAACAAAACTCCCTAGTCCTTGCCGATGACAAGCATACCCATAACATGATACAGCCACCACCATGCTTGAAAATATGAAGAGTGGTACTCAGTGATGTGTTGTGTTGGATTTGCCCCAAACATAACGCTTTTTATTCCGGCTATAAAGTTTATTTCTTTGCCAAATTGTTTGCACTTTTACTTTAGTGCCTTGTTACAAACAGGGTGCATGTTTTGGAATATTTGTATTCTGTACAGGCTTCCTTCTTTTCACTCTGTCATTTATGTTCATTTTCTGGAGTAACTACAAGGTTGTTGATCCATCCTCCGCTGTCTCTTATAACTACCATAAAACACTGTAACTGTTTTAAAGTCACCATTGGCCTCATGGTGAACTCCTGTCCGGCAGGAAAGACACCTGTATCTTTGTTGTGACTGGGTGTACTGTGTCATTAATAACTTCACCATGCTCAAAGTGATATTCAATGGGCCTCCCGAGTGGCGCAGCAGTCTAAGACTCCTGTGGCGGACTGGGCGCATGCACACTGACAAGTTCACCAGGTGTACGGTGTTTCCTCCAACACATTGGTGAGGCTGGCTTCCGGGTTAAGCGTGCATTGTGTCAAGAAGCTTGGCGAGGTTGTGTTTCGGGGGACGCACAGCTCTCGACCTTCGCCTCTCCCGAGTCCTTACGGGAGTTACAGTGATGAGACAAGACTGTAACTAGCAATTGCATATCACGAAAAAGGGGAGAAGAAAAAATACCTGTCAAAACTTTGGACACACCTACTCATTCCAGGGTTTTTCTTTACTGTAAAACTATTTTCTACATTGTAGAATAATAGGGAAGACATCAAAACTTTGAAATAACACATATGGAATCATGTAGTAACCAAAAAGTATTTAAATTGAGATTCTTTAAAGTAGCACTAAGGTTGCACATTTTGGGGAATATTCAGAGGTGTAAATTGTCAGTTGGAATTAACGGGAATATGGGAATTAACAGAAATATATGCAAATTAATATTAATACCATTTAAATGTAGATGTTTTTTGCATTGGATAGTCTAGAAACTAAAGCTTTGGTTGTCTTCCTCTCAGGCTTCCATGTCTGATGTTGGTGGGATTTGGAGGATGATGGAAGAAACAGGGGAAAGAGCCTCAGATCCAAAGTCCCTTCCACCAGGTGGCCGATTGAGATATGTTGGCACAACTGCCATATTGCATCTCCATCCCAAAGCCCTTGTTTGGAAGTGTACTTCGTCAGACTGCCAAGACCCTTGCTCTCCTCCAGGCCAAGGTGGCAAGACACAGTAGTGATGACACCATAGGCCTTGTTGATCCAGACAGGATGCTCTTGCCAGCATACTTGGGGTTCAACATGTACGCTGCAGCGTGTATGGGCTTCAGGCAGAAGTCTTCATGCTTTTTGATGTATTTCAGAACAGCAGTTTCCTTTGCTTGGAGCAACAGTGAAGTGGGCAGAGCAGTACGGATCTATTTTCTATCTGCAAGCAGAGTCTGAACATCAGACAGGATGGAATTGTCTCCCTCAATTTGTGCAATGGCTACTGCTATAGGTTTCAAGAGTTTCAGGCTGCTTACCACTCTCTCCCAAAATACATCATCCAGGAGGATCCTCTTGGTGGGTCTGTGATATGGCCATTTCTTGGAGAGACTCTTTCCCCTCCAGGAGACTGTCAAACATGACAACACCACCCCAACGGGTGTTGCTGGGCAGCTTCAATGTGGTGCTCTTATTCTTCTCACTTTGCTTGGTGAGGTAGATTGCTGAAGATGACCCTTCACATACCTAACCATTTCATTGGCTCTCTTGTAGAGTGTATCCATCGTTTTCAGTGCCATGATGTCATTGGGGAGCAGATTCAATGCATGAGCAGCACAGCCAATGGGTGTGATGTGAGGGTAGGACTCCACTTTAGATCAAGCAGCCTTCATTGTTCACAGCATTGTCTATCACCAGTGCAAATACCTTCTGTGGTCCAAGGTCATTGATGACTGCCTTCAGCTCATCTGCAATGTAGAGACCGGTGTGTCTGTTGTCCCTTGTGTCAGTGCTTTTCTAGAATACTGGTTGAGCGGTGGAGATGATGTAGTTAATTATTCCTTGCCCACGAACATTCAACCACCCATCAGAGATGATTGCAATACAGTCTGCTTTCTCTAAGATTTGCTTGACCTTCACTTGAACTCTGCATCCAGCAAATGAGTAGATAAAGCATGTCTGGTTGGAGGGGTGTATGCTAAATGGTATATATATATATATATATATATATATAAATAATGTATTGTGTCATTTTGGCGTCACTTGTATTGTAAATAAGAATAGAATATGTTTTTAAACACTTCTACAATAATGTGGATGATACTAGTCTTGGGCGGTATACCATAAATCGGGGTATTTGGAAGAAGCCACAGGATGGTTTTTCAACACCATCAATGCCGTTGAAACTAATATATATTATATATATTTTTTTTTAATACAGTTGAATATTTGTAGATACTTTAAGTAAATAAATACCTGCAGCCAACTTGTGCGATACTTTAGCAGAAAAAAAACATTGCATTCTTCATTTCACCTGTTACAATATTTATGTAGCTTAGCGTAGTCCCCAGTCACATGTCACGTGGTGTTTGCTTACTAGAACACAACATGAGGGACCGGAACCTTGTGAGTCCCTCACTGTTGGTGCAGTATGCGCCAGGTGATCTAAGTACAGTATGGAATTCACAACTAAATGTTTGACAGCTAGATACAGTATCTTATAACTATTAAGTTAACTGTTGCTTCCCACAATGTTAACAATATTCCATACCGCACTTCTTGACACCCACCCGCTTATCCCAACCGCACCAATGAGTCAGAGAAAGCACTGTTCAACTGATGACCGAGGTGCAATGAGCCAAGTAAGCCAAACCCTCCCCGAACCCAGATGACACTGGGCCAATTGTGCGCTGCCCTATGGGACTCCCGATCACGGCCGATTGTGATACAGCCCGGGATCGAACCCGGGTCTCTAGTGACGCCTCCAGCACTGCGATATAGTTCTTTAGACCGCTGCGCCACTTGGGAGGCCCCGGACTTAATTTCTAATGACAAAGTGTAGTCGGGCCTGCTGACATTTTCCACAAACAAACGGTGCTTGTCATTGCTTGTGGGAAAGCTCTCCCCATACACTCTACACACATTTATGAGGGCGTACTGTAGTTGACAATTTTTTAGTGGGAGGATGGTGCTCCATAACCTCTTATGTATCGGCTGTGGCTTAGCCTAGCTATCTGCGTCTGCATTGGGTCCGCTTCTGTCATGTTTCCGAGGGGATTCTTTTTTATGAGCACAATTCCCGCCTTTTAAGCCCCGTCTACCTAAATTCATGATTTTTTGGGAGTTGTCTGTCTGAAGAGCACCCTCCCCGGAACTTTTCTTTCTCCCTTTTCAAAATAGCCAAGAGAATCCCACACGATCCCCTGACCTAGTGCTAGGATTTCCGAGAATATTAGGTGGGACTGTCAGTCCCGTCAATGACACATTGCTTCGTAGGTTTTTAGAATTTAAATCAAATTGCGTATGAAAATGAAATACTTCCTGAAACTGAATTTCCTGAAAGTTTCATAATGAATTTAAAGGGGGTATTGTCTGAGTATTAACATCAGCTGTAAATGCTTCCTTCTCTGTTGTACAATAACTATTGGCATCAGTCTCTTATTTGTAAAGTAATGTGATTATTTCGGCATGACTGTTTCCTTGTGGCTCTTCCACAGTTGTCTGGAATCCCTGGTGACGTCCCTGGGGACGTGGGCTGTGAGGAATGGCCGACAGGCTCGCTGTGTCCTCAGCATCTTCTACGAGCGATGCTGGGAGCAGAGTCTGTAGGACCGAAGACTGGAACTGAACATCGAGCCCCCCCTGCTGACCGTCACAGCTTCCAGCCAGAGACCACATCAGACTCATAGCACTGACCTCTAATGTCACACTGTGTCTGGTCACACTGTGCAACCAGATGGTAGAGGATGCAGGAACTCTTTGGAGTGATGTAATGTTGGAATTTTGTGGGCTGAATGTATTATGGCAATTGTGTCAAGCTTCCCCATGTTTCAAAGTGAATAATGGTGAAGGAAGGAAAGGCCTATATTCAAAATGGGGGCAGGGGATTTCCAGAGGCATTACCAGAGAGAGATTGTTACCCCCTTACCAAGGTTGAGATCATTTCCCCTTGACAATGGTTAAGTACATTATGACCTGACATTGAGTAGAAGGGACATTTTTGGAACAAAACCTTGTTGAGGGTCTTGTATTACCCACTGCCATTCTTCAAGCGACAAGTCATTACCTAGGTTGGGCAAACCAAGGACATGCAAGAGCTTGTTGCTGCTGGTTACACCAGTGGTGGCTTAGTCATGTCTGGTATCATTCAGACGCTGAGACTGGTTCTATCTGACATTTCCTTCTCTTATAACTCAAGGTACATCACCCACCTGGTACTGTAATGACTGTCAATCATTGACTGCATTTTATTTGACAATGTGTGTGTTCATGACAAGCACAGCACTGTTCATGTATCTCTGGTGTGAGATGTCACTTATCAATAAATTGTTTGCACTTTGTTGAAACCTTTTTCGATAATGCTGGGTTTAGTACAGTACTGTATTATCCAAATTACTACTAGTCTAACTTGTTGCTCAGTCAGCTGGAGCTGAAGTTTGCTTGGATGTTTTTTTCCAATTTGTTTGAAGTCGGGACTGACAATGTCAACAGCAATGTGTCACTAAGATGGGAGCATTCTGTGAAGCCCTTTAATTTCCCAAACTACTTCTCACTTATACAGAACGATCTTTGATTATCATTGTGGGGAGTTTTCTGTATTTTCTTCTTTCTCTAGGAAGGCAGGTTTTTCTTATCCACAAAGAAACATCCATTAATAGTACCTCATACCATGTGGTTGATACAGTAAAAGTGTATTTTTTATTTAATAATTTTTTACTTGTAGAATGTAAACTTTGTTTATATATACACAGTACCAATCAAAAGTTTGTACACCTACTCATTTCAGGGTTTTTCTTTATTTTTCTATTTTAATATTTTCTACATTCTATGAAATAACACATATGGAATCATGTAGTAACCAAAAAAGTGTTAAACAAATCAAAATATATATTTATATTCTTCAAAGTAACCACCCTTTGCCTTGATGATAGCTTTGCACACTCTTGGCATTCTCTCAATCCACTTCACCTGGAATGCTTTTCCAGTTTTGAAAGAGTTCCCACATATGCTGAGCACTTGTTGGCTGCTTTTCCTTCACTCTGCAATCCAACTCATCCCAAGCCATCTCAATTGGGTTGAGGTCAGGTGACTGTGGAGGCCAGGACATCTGATGCAGCACTCCATCACTCTCCTTCTTGGTCAAATAGCAAAAAAATCTCACATTTGGACTCCTCAGACCAAAGGACAGATTTCCACCTTTCTAATGTCCATTGATCGTGTTCTTGGCGCAAGCAAGTCTCTTCTTATTATTGGTGTCCTTTAGTAGTGGTTTATTTGCAGCAATTTGACCATGAAGGCCTGATTCATGCAGTCTCCTCTGAACAGTTAATGTTGAGATGGGTCTGTTACTCGAACTCCGAAGCATTTTTTGGGCTGCAACTTCTGAGGCTGGTAACTAATGAACTGGGGTGCGCGCAAGATGGAGGTCAGTGCAGATGTGTAGCTGAAGGAATAATTGGATTTCCTCACCCAAATATGACCATTTGGTCATTTCTAAGGCCAAAGTAATTGATTACTCTCTTAAATGTATTCCCCTCTAAAACTATTAAGTTAGCGACAACACTAGGTAGCCAGATCAGCTAGCTAGCTCAAAAACTGTAAACTTCCAAAACCAAATGAAAAGAAATGGAGGAGAAATCATCAGATGGACAATTAACAGCAAAAGATGGAATGGTTTTGGGTACTCCTCTACAGAGGAGAAATACTGCTATGTGTGATAAATTCTGTGAGCACGGACAACGAAGGCGCCCATCCAGTCCCCAGCTCGGGCTGTTACCTTACGACCCCGGCACTCCAATCAAGCCCCAGGGGAAAAAGATGAGAGGGCAATAGGGTATGTCACTTCTTGAGATGTGAAACAATATTGTGATGCTTTTGATAGCAAAGATAGGTGAAAAGGGCAAATGGCTTAGGGAGAATACAATGAAAATTGAGGCCATAAAAATCAGTTGACTTTATCTATGTATAAGTGAAAACCCTCAAAAGTGACATGAAGAAAGTGGAAGTTACTTGCCAGGAAAATAAAAAGGTGACTGAACTCGAGCAAAAGATGAATGAGATGGAGAGATACCAGCGCAGGTGGAACCTGAGGCTCCTTGGAATTCTAGAGCAGGCGGGTGAGGACATCAAATGCAGAGTTGTTGACATCTGTGGAGCTGTCATTCCCTAGTCAAAAGCCAAACTTCAGGAAAATGTGGATATCGTTCATTCTTTGGGAAGACTCAAGGATCAAGACAAGAGACCGAGGACAACCATCATCCGGTTCATCAACAGATCTACACGGATCTTCTCTGAAGGCGAGCGAAAAACTGAGTTCCTCATCAGGCGAAAATTGAGGTTCACGGAGGATCTGACCTCAGCAGACAAAGTGACACGAGAGAAACTGTGGCCGATGGTGGCTGCAGCTCGAAAGGCAGGGAAAACAGCATTTTTGTCAGTGCAAGAGTGATCATCGATGGGAAAGAAATGCGGCCGAATCAGAACATTTGAGAGTGAGTCAGAGTCTAACTCGGACAGAACTGGTAGGCCTAATCACTGCCTAATTGCCAGGTGAAAAGCAGCCTTTCATTGTAAAACATTTACACAAAACACTTGAATGAGAAAAGGCTGACCCTAAAACTGGTAAACTAAACACTATGGGTGAATAACTGCTTATTGTAAGGTCTACACAATGTCTCCCCCTTGTGGGAGGAAGAATAATTTGTTAACTTTATGACCAGTATTTCTTCGTTTTTTTGTTGGAGGGGTTAATAATGGGATGGAAATCATTTTGAGTTACATATCCTTAGGAAAAGCTTATATTAGCATAACAAGGTTGTTGGTGGAGGTTTGTCTTTATCTCTTCGTTCAATTCATGTCGGGGGTATTCGTAATGTACTCAAGCATAAGGCTATTTTCCTGTATTGCAAACAGTTTAATGCAGACTTTTACTTTCTACAAGAGACTCATGCTTGTTCTTCCCATCTATCTTTTTGGAAAAATCTATGGGATAACGATATCTGGTTATCATATGGCAACAACCACTCTGCAGGTGTAGCAGTTTTAAGAGGTGCATTTAAAGTAGTAAGACTCACCACTCTGGATGTTGGTTAATTTTAACAGCGAATTTGAAACGTGACATTTTTTTATTAGGGAATATATATGCATCCAACAACAAACAAAACAACAGGATATTATTTCAAGAATAGATTAATAGAGTTATAGGTGTATTTCAGGATATCAAAATTATCTAAGATGGATATTTTATTTCTGTATCTAATGTGATGATTGACAGATATCACCCTCCTAACAGATCCAGCATTGTTAATCCTGAGTTTAATAACCTGTCTTGGTCTTGGATTAGTCAATATTTGGAGATCTAAATATCCTGATAAAAGGGACTTCACTTGGAGTAACAAGGACATGACCAGACAGTCAAGAATTGACTTCTGGTTGATTTCTAATTAATCAGATAACACTGTAGTCAAAGTATCCATTGAACCATCAATTCTTACTGATCATAAAGTTATATTCTTATCTTTAAACATTAATGGCTCTGAAGTTAATACATTGAATCTGAGTTATTTGAAAACTCAATAGTAGACTGTTGGCAGATGATAATTTCAAGATGGATGCCAAAGATAATATTATGAAGGAAAATTGTAGGAAAGCCCAACTATTTAAGACTTATGGAATATATTGGGAATTAATGAAGTATGAAATAAGATAAACAGCCATGAAGAGATTTAAAGAAATGGCTGAATTTTTTTTTTTTGAGGGAATATAAACTTATTATGGAAATAAATTATCTAATCTCAATGGAGGTCCTTGATGAAGAAGGGAAGGGTCAGTTATTTTCTTTACAACTAGAAATGGAACAATGTATGAAGGAAGAGCAAATGGGGCATTTGTCAGATCAAGATGGTGGGAGGAAGGTGAAAAAAAAACTGAATTTACCTCTGTTCAGAAGCATAATATAGATGGCAAAGAAAATGAAAACCCCAAAGATATTTCAAAATATGTTTCAGAAATCTATGGTTATCTTTACACCAGCAATGCCTGTCCTACTAGTGACATATCTGCCTTTCCAGACACTGTCAAAGACTATGCAAAATTCACAGATGAAGACTTCCAAAAGTCTTGTGATGTATTTATTTCTATTCATTAATTTTTTTTAAATGTATCAGCAAGTTAAAAGAGGACAAATCTCCAGGGAATGATGGCTTTATTTGTAAATTCGATGCATATTTTCAGGAGGACATTGTTGAATTTATATTTAATGTTTTTAAGGAAGCAAATGATTTAGGGGTCCTGCCTGTTTCTATGACACAATGCCTATTCAATGCCTATTTTCTGTAAGCCCCAAACCAAAGATCCTATGATGTTAGAAAATTGGAGACCAATCACGTTAATGAACAATGATGGAAAGCTACTTGCATCTATATTTGCAGAAAGACTTAAAAAAAGGTTTTGACCAAATCATTGATGATACCCAGTCTGGTTTTCTGAAGGTCAGGCATGCTATGTTGTTGTCTTTAGGTCTCTCTTTATGTAGTGTTGTGGTGTCTCTCTTGTCATGATGTGTGTCCGATATTTTTATTAAATGTTATATTTTTTAATCACAACCCCCATACCCGCAGGAGGCCTTTTGCCTTTTGGTAGGCCGTCATTGTAAATCATAATTTGTTATTAACTGACTTGCCTAGTTAAATAAGGGAAAAATATATATAAAGACATACAGTATATGTAATAATATTTGACTATTATTGGTCTTGACAGACTATACAATGAGCACGTTATGGATGTCACGTATACTCCCTTTCTGGCCTCTAGGTCATCAGGCTGCTGATTATCCCGCACACCTGTCACCATCGTCTCACGCACCTGCGCCTCATGACACTCACCTGGACTCCATCACCTCCTTGATTATCTTTGCTATACCTGTCACTCCCCTTGGTTCTTTCCTTGGGTGTTATTGATTCTGTTTTCATGTTGGTGCGTTGTTTGTTTTTTGTGTTCATTGGTGCTTTTATTTATTAAAACACTTACTCCCTGAACTTGCTTTCCGACTCTCAGCACACTCATTACAATGGAAGATAGCTTTATTTTTTGTCAATATTTTCAAAGTGTAGTTAAGACACTTTACAATAATAGTAACAGCTCTGTTAAATGATCCCATGGAACTTCACAGAGATTCGACATTAAGCTCGGAATGCCCAAAGTATGCCAAATTTCTCCTTATTTGTCACACAAGTTATTGCACTTCAATAAGGTTAGCTTTAGGGGTATTCAGAAGATAAAGAGGTAAAGTGTTAACAATTGGCTGACACCACCATTTTTTTGAAAGATCTTAATGAAGTCAGGAAAGCTAGAGTGTATTAGTTTTGACAATTGCTTCCACATGATTTCTGAAACTATGGCTCCTTTTCTCAAGACTACACACAAAATCCCAAAACACACAACATGCAAAACGTCACATCTCTTTCAAAACCAAACACTTCATTCAAAACTATTTCAAATCAAATCAAATTTTATTTGTCACATACACATGGTTAGCAGATGTTAATGCGAGTGTAGCGAAATGCTTGTGCTTCTAGTTCCGACAATGCAGTAATAACCAACAAGTAATCTAACTAACAATTCCAAAACTACTGTCTTATACACAGTGTAAGGGGATAAAGAATATGTACATAAGGATATATGAATGAGTGATGGTACAGAGCAGCATAGGCAAGATACAGTAGCTGATATCGAGTACAGTATATACATATGAGATGAGTATGTAAACAAAGTGGCATAGTTAAAGTGGCTAGTGATACATGTATTACATAAGGATACAGTCGATGATATAGAGTACAGTATATACGTATGCATATGAGATGAATAATGTAGGGTAAGTAACATTATATAAGGTAGCATTGTTTAAAGTGGCTAGTGATATATTTACATCATTTCCCATCAATTCCCATTATTGAAGTGGCTGGAGTTGAGTCAGTGTCAGTGTGTTGGCAGCAGCCACTCAATGTTAGTGGTGGCTGTTTAACAGTCTGATGGCCTTGAGATAGAAGCTGTTTTTCAGTCTCTCGGTCCCAGCTTTGATGCACCTGTACTGACCTCGCCTTCTGGATGATAGCGGGGTGAACAGGCAGTGGCTCGGTTGGTTGATGTCCTTGATGATCTTTATGGCCTTCCTGTAACATCGGGTGGTGTAGGTGTCCTGGAGGGCAGGTAGTTTGCCCCCAGTGATGCGTTGTGCAGACCTCACTACCCTCTGGAGAGCCTTATGGTTGAGGGCGGAGCAGTTGCCGTACCAGGCGGTGATACAGCCCGCCAGGATGCTCTCGATTGTGCATCTGTAGAAGTTTGTGAGTGCTTTTGGTGACAAACCAAATTTCTTCAGCCTCCTGAGGTTGAAGAGGCGCTGCTGCTCCTTCTTCACGATGCTGTCTGTGTGAGTGGACCAATTCAGTTTGTCTGTGATGTGTATGCCGAGGAACTTAAAACTTGCTACCCTCTTCACTACTGTTCCATCGATGTGGATAGGGGGGTGTTCCCTCTGCTGTTTCCTGAAGTCCACAATCATCTCCTTAGTTTTGTTGACGTTGAGTGTGAGGTTATTTTCCTGACACCACACTCCGAGGGCCCTCACCTCCTCCCTGTAGGCCGTCTCGTCATTGTTGGTAATCAAGCCTACCACTGTTGCGTCGTCCGCAAACTTGATGATTGATTTGGAGGCGTGCGTGGCCACGCAGTCGTGGGTGAACAGGGAGTACAGGAGAGGGCTCAGAACGCACCCTTGTGGGGCCCCAGTGTTGAGGATCAGCGGGGAGGAGATGTTGTTGCCTACCCTCACCACCTGGGGGCGGCCCGTCAGGAAGTCCAGTACCCAGTTGCACAGGGCGGGGTCGAGACCCAGGGTCTCGAGCTTGATGACGAGCTTGGAGGGTACTATGGTGTTGAATGCCGAGCTGTAGTCAATGAACAGCATTCTCACATAGGTATTCCTCTTGTCCAGATGGGTTAGGGCAGTGTGCAGTGTGGTTGAGATTGCATCGTCTGTGGACCTATTTGGGCGGTAAGCAAATTGGAGTGGGTCTAGGGTGTCAGGTAGGGTGGAGGTGATATGGTCCTTGACTAGTCTCTCAAAGCACTTCATGATGACGGAAGTGAGTGCTACGGGCGGTAGTCGTTTAGCTCAGTTACCTTAGCTTTCTTGGGAACAGGAACAATGGTGGCCCTCTTGAAGCATGTGGGAACAGCAGACTGGTATAGGGATTGATTGAATATGTCCGTAAACACACCGGCCAGCTGGTCTGCGCATGCTCTGAGGGCGCGGCTGGGGATGCCGTCTGGACCTGCAGCCTTGCGAGGGTTAACACGTTTAAATGTCTTACTCACCTCGGCTGCAGTGAAGGAGAGACCGCATGTTTTCGTTGCAGGTCATGTCAGTGGCACTGTATTGTCCTCAAAGCGGGCAAAAAAGTTATTTAGTCTGCCTGGGAGCAAGACATCCTGGTCCGTGACTGGGCTGGATTTCTTCCTGTAGTCCGTGATTGACTGTAGACCCTGCCACATGCCTCTTGTGTCTGAGCCGTTGAATTGAGATTCTACTTTGTCTCTGTACTGACGCTTAGCTTGTTTGATAGCCTTGCGGAGGGAATAGCTGCACTGTTTGTATTCGGTCATGTTACCAGACACCTTGCCCTGATTAAAAGCAGTGGTTCGCACATTCAGTTTCAAGCGAATACTGCCATCAATCCACGGTTTCTGGTTAGGGAATGTTTTAATCGTTGCTATGGGAACGACATCTTCAACGCATGTTCTAATGAACTCACACACCGAATCAGCGTATTCATCAATATTGTTATCTGACGCAATACGGAACATATCCCAGTCCACGTGATGGAAGCAGTCTTGGAGTGTGGAATCAGATTGGTCGGACCAGCGTTGAACAGACCTCAGCGTGGGAGCTTCTTGTTTTAGTTTCTGTCTGTAGGCAGGGATCAACAAAATGGAGTCGTGGTCAGCTTTTCCGAAAGGAGGGCGGGGCAGGGCCTTATATCCGTCGCAGAAGTTAGAATAGCAGTGATCCAAGGTTTTGCCAGCCCTGGTTGCGCAATCGATATGCTGATACAATTTAGGGAGTCTTGTTTTCAGATTAGCCTTGTTAAAATCCCCAGCTACAATGGATGCAGCCTCAGGATGTATGGATTCCAGTTTGCAAAGAGTCAAATAAAGTTTGTTCAGAGCCATCGATATGTCTGCTTGGGGGGGAATATATACGGCTGTGATTATAATCGAAGAGAATTCCCTTGGTAGATAATGCGGTCGACACTTGATCGTGAGGAATTCTAAATCAGGTGAACAGAAGGACTTGAGTTCCTGTATGCTTTTGTGACCACACCACGTCTCGTTAGCCATAAGGCATACGCCCCCGCCCCTCTTCTTACCAGAAAGATGTTTGTTTCTGTCGGCGCGATGCGTGGACAGGACCTCTATATCAGGCCGTGTCAGAGGAAGGCACAAGAAATTACTAAAGACTCCAGCCACCCAAGCCATAGACTGTTCACTCTGCTTCTGTACAGCAAACAGAACCGAGGCATTGGTGAGATAGCTTCTACCTCCAAGCCATTAAATTGCTAAATAGTCATAAGACTGCAAAATAGTTAACTAAATGGTTACCCGGACTATCTGCACTGACCCTGTCTTGCATTGACTCTATGAACACTCATAAGACTATATACAGTATACACATTATATACTGTACACACTCACTCTCACACAAAACCCACACACGTTCACATACACTAAATACGCACACACGCATACCAACACAACACATACACACACACTTACCCTGCCTTCATGTAAATATTTTGTGTGTGTGCATTTCGCTACACCCACAATTACATCTGCTAAATATGTGTATGTGACCAATAAAATTGTATTTGATATCTACCTCAAATACCTCGCAACCCTTCACATTGATCTGGTACTGGTACTCCCTGTATTTAGCTCCATTGTTTTGTACTCTTGTTACTTTTCTATTTTTTTAATCATTTTTTAACTCTGCACAGTTAGGAAGTGCTCGTAAGCAAGAATTTCATGGTAAAATCTACACCCATTGTATTTGGCGTATGTAACAAATACAATTTTATTTGAGCGCCCCTAGTCAGCTATTTAAAGATGTGCTATGCAGAAATCGTTCTGCCATTTCCTGGTTGCTAAAATCCTAATAGTTTGCCTAATTTTTGTTTATATGGCAAAACAAGCAAGTATAGTGTCGAGAATTATTGTATCATCTAAACTGCTGTGAAATATATTTTCCATAACCAAAAATATTGTATTTTCAGCTGTTCTTAATTAAGCTGGAACAAAACCGAAAGTAAAAATGCCTAAACTAAATTTAAGAATGGAAAGAATAGAAATAGCGCACATAGAACAGATCTACCACTGCTTAGACTTGCTTTCAATTTAATTTTGTTACGGTTTTCTTGCGGTGAAGGAGAGTCGGACCAAAATGCAGCGTGGTAATTTTGATACATGTTTAATTAACGAATAAACACGAACAATACAAAAACAAGAACCGTAACGCGAAAACCTAAACAACCTATCTTGTGCAAACAAACACAGAGACATGAACAATCACCCACGAAACACTCAAAGAATATGGCTGCCTAAATATGGTTCCCAATCAGAGACAACGATAATCACCTGCCTCTGATTGAGAACCAATTCACACAGCCATAGACTATGCTAGAAAACCCCACTAAACCACAATCCCAAAACCTACGAAAAACCCCAAGACAAAACACACCACATAAACCCATGTCACACCCTGGCCTGACCAAAATAATAAAGAAAACACAAAATACTAAGACCAGGGCGTGACAAATTTTTATTTTTTATTTTACCTTTATTTAACCAGGTAGGCTAGTTGAGAACAAGTTATCATTTACAACTGTGACCTGGCCAAGATATAGCAAAGCAGTGTGACACAAACAACAACACAATGTTACACATGGAATAAACAAACATACAGTCAATAATACAATAGAGAAAGTCTATATACAGTGTGTGAAAATGAGGTAGGATAAGGGGGGTGAGGAAATAAATAGGCCATAGTGGCAAAATTATTACAGTAAGGCAAATTAAACACTGGAGTGATAGATGTGCAGAAGATGAGTGTGCAAGTAGCGGTACTGGGGTGCAAAGGAGCAAAATAAATAAAATAAATAACAATATGGTGATGAGGAAGTTGGACGGGCTATTTACAGATGAGCTATGTACAGGTGCAGTGATCTGTGAGCTGCTCTGACAGCTGGTGCTTAAAGCTAGTCAGGGAGATATGAGTCCCCAGCTTCAGTGATTTTTGCAGTTCGTTCCAGTCATTGGCAGCAGAGAACTGGAAGGAAAGGAGGAATTGGCTTTGGGGGTGACCAGTGAAATATACCTGCTGGAGCGCAGCACGCGGGTGGGTGCTGCTATGGTGAACAGTGAGCTGAGATAAGGTGGGGCTTTACCTAGCAACGACTTATAGATTACCTGGAGCCAGTGGGTTTGGCAACAGATATTTATTTAACTAGGCAAGATCAGTTAAGAACAAATTCTTATTTTCAATGACGGCCTAGGAACAGTGGGTTAACTGCCTGTTCAGGGGCAGAACGACAGAATTGTACCTTGTCAGCTCGTGGGTTTGAACTTGTAACCTTCCGGTTACTAGTCCAACGCTCTAACCACTAGGCTGCCCTGCTGCGCCGGGGGCCAGCCAAGTGAGGGCCAGCCAACGAGAGCATACAGGTCGCAGTGGTGGGTAGTATACGGGACTTTGGTGACAAAATGGATGGCACTGTGATAGACTGCATCCAATTTGCTGAGTAGAGTGTTGGAGGCTATTTTGTAAATGATATCGCCAAAGTCAAGGATCGGTAGGATAGTCAGTTTTACGAGGGTATGTTTGGCAGCATGAGTGAAGGAGGCTTTGTTGCGAAATAGGAGGCAGATTCTAGATTTCATTTTGGATTGGAGATGCTTAATGTGAGTCTGGAAGGAGAGTTTACGGTCTAGCCAGACATCTAGGTACTTGTAGTTATCAGACAATCTCAGACAATACGAGATGTTGAACAAGCTAGTAATAGGGGTTGCAACAATTGCAGCAGACAATTTTAAGAAGAGAGGGTCCAGATTGTCTAGCCCTGCTGATTTGTAGGGGTCCAGATTTTGCAGCTCTTTCAGAACATCAGCTCTCTGGATTTGGGTGAAGGAGAAATGGGGAGGCTTGGGCAAGTTGCAGTGAGGGGTGCAGTGCTGTTGACCGGGGTCAGGGTAGCCAGGTGGAAAGCGTGGCCAGCCGTAGAAAAATGCTTATTGAAATTCTCAATTATCGCGGATTTATCAGTTGTGACAGTGTTTCCTAGCCTCAGTGCAGTGGGCAGCTGGGAGGAGGTGCTCTTATTCTCCATGGACTTTGCAGTGTCCCAGAACTTTTTGGAGTTAGTGTTACAGGATGCAAATTTCTGTTTGAAAAAGCTAGCCTTTGCTTTTCTAACTGCTTGTGTATATTGGTTCCTAACTTCCCTGAAAAGCTGCATTTCACAGGGGCTATTCGATGCTAATGCAGTACGCCACATGATGTTTTTGTGCTGGTCAAGGGCAGTCAGGTCTGGAGTGAACCAAGGGCTATATCTGTTTCTGGTTCATACATTTTTGAATGGGGCATGCTTATTTAAAATGGTGAGGAAAGCACTTTTAAAGAACAAGCAGGGGTCCTCTACTGACGTAATGAGGTCAATATCCTTCCAGGATTATCCTGCTCGCTGAAGTGTTTTAGGGAGCGTTTGACAGTGATGAGGGGTGGTCGCTTGACCGCAGACCCATTGTGGACGCAGATCTGAAAATGACAGATCTATAACACACATTTCTATCTGAATATTGTCGGGTCGCCCAAAAGTTACATATTGCAGCTTTAACCCTATGAAGCTACAGCTATGGCCTACTTCAGAAAGAAGTTTCAAAAAAGAAGAGGAAGACCAGTGGGGCATTGGGAGACTATGGAGGGAGATGGAACTGGGTCGACATTCTACTGATTTTCTCATAGAAGAAAAGGCCCAATACAGTATTCTGTTCCTAAAACTAGAATATGTTAGGGACAGAGTCCACTAAGTTTAGTAGACGTGACCCTTTTCCAAAGTAAAAAAAAGGCATTGTTTACAAGGAGTGCAACGGCGAATTGAGTAATTGCACAAGCACACTTTACAGAAAAGGCGTTCCCTAACGGGAATATGCAGATATATAATTTAACACGCCAATAAGAACTAGTTAGCTCGCGCTCGGCTCTGCTGTTGCCCACCTCCTTCCTTGTTCTGCCCACTATACTTCATTTGCTCCCATTGAAAACGACAGCGATGAACTATCTTGGGTTAGTTATAAATGTATTTGCAATTATGCTGCCCTCTCCTGGTTCCCTCTGAACCTCAGTCAAAACAAAAGTACTGGTGATATTATGGCATTGATCATTCATTGCCATAACTTGGCACCCACAGTAGATTGGTCCAAAATTAAACAGAATAATCAGCGCGAATGCAAGGGTAAAAGCTTGTCCCCACATTGAGCAGAAAGGCTATACTTTTGACACCATTGATGGAAAAAAAAACACTATACTTCCCCCTGCTGTTCATTTGTAGATTGTCGTCTGTATTGCGTCGGGCATTTCATTAATTTTCTTTCCAATGACGAATGGATGGAAAGCAGGATGTGAGTTCATACTCACTCAATAGAGGCATACATTGCATATCAGACAATCAAAAATATTTTAATACATTTGACAGGTAGCAAGCACACTGAGCAACTTCTGGATCAACCAGTTCCGCAAACAGGTGTCTCTCGAAAAGGTAGAAAACATTCACTGAAATGATCAAAAATGATTATCAGATCATAAAAGTACAATAAATATAAATAGCATACTTCTAAAACTTAAATGAAGAGTTTGGGACAGACTTCACAACAAATTAATCACGGACATATTAGGACTACAGTATAATTTGATCTACAGAAATCTATACAGAAGCAGTACTTCAGATAAACAAAGAATAAATTAGAAATATGTTCCTTAACAAAGGAGAACTGGCTGCATACCTCATCAATGCAGACAGAAATTTGATTCCATTCAAATACATTGTGAAGCTTTGATTAGTATTCTATTCTATTAGAATTACGTACAAATATTAGTAATTCAGTAAGATTTTATCAGCAGGTATAATGCATTATTACTTGTTATGAGCATTAATAGGCCCTTACAATGTTATATTATCAACTCATAAGATATGTCTTCTGAAAGTGTTATCCGTAATTCTATATCAATGGCACTACAGACGGTTACTTTGGAGGTCAGTGCAGTATGGTGACACTACGGTCAGCCACGGCGAATGCAGGCAGCAGCGGGCCACTGAAGGCGTGTCTGACAGAGTGCAACACGGCACTCGAGTCTGGGTCATAAAATACCAGGGTCTGACTGGGCCAGTCCAGGAGCAGCCCTAGACTCTTGGGCTTGTGGATCACGTGCAGGGGTGTGTTCTTCCCCGCATGGCAGAAGGAGAAGTCCCCATCATATTTGGAGAGGACCCAGGACTGGCCATTGTAGCCCAGGCGGGAGTTGTTGCCCGAGCCCTTACGCCCCATACTGGTGTAGCATACCCCCACCTTGAAGGCCCCGCTTTCACCCACGTCCATCACCCAGCTGTGGGTGCCGGAGGAGATTGACAGGGTGCCCAGCGCATTGGGCCAGCTGTCGAAGCGCGCTGGGTCATAAGGCGGGGACTGGCGTGACCTCTTAGGCAGGAAGGTCAGAGTGCAAAGGTCTTCTGAGAGGGACAGTAGGGAGCTGACGGTGCGCTCGTCAAATGTCAGATGTGCTGAACCATAAGCTAAAGGGGCGAGGGAAGAGAAGAATGTATTGTTATTCATCCTCAATTAAGCACTTGTGCTTTGTTAATAACATAGTAATAGTGTCTGAACAACTGGCAACAATGCATAACTGCAACTATTTGGAACAACTGTACCCTGAATGAATTAAGGTTGTCCTGACCTGTATCATGGAGATATGGATAAAAGCTGTAGTACTAGTTACCAATTGGCCCCAGCAGTATGGCGCTGGCCCACAGGCCCCTCATGAGTTTGCTGTCACTGCAACCTGCATTTAGGTTGAGCCGGTCAGTGTCACAGGGTTCACCCACCCCCTCTGCATCCTCAACCCTGATCGCCACACACAAGAGAGAGCACATGTGAATCTGGCTAATGAACAACTTCACCGGCAGGATTGCTTCAGTGGGTGAATTATTTAACTATGTATTCTTACTACTTGCAAAAAATACTAAAAATGGATTAAACATTTATTTGTTATACCTGTCAGCTATTTCTTGGCCAGAGGTCTGAAAACACAGGACACAGAGTCAACAATCATTTCTGAGAATGAAATTGATCTTAATTACATCATCATCAGCATCATCATCATCAGAATTATCAGGGTTATTGCTAGGGTTAGGGATGAGCCAGGGTGTGGACATGAAGTTAGGGTTAGGGATGAGCCAGGGTGTGGACATGAAGTTAGGGTTAGGGATGAGCCAGGGTGTGGACATGAAGTTAGGGTTAGGGATGAGCCAGGGTGTGGACATGAAGTTAGGGTTAGGGATGAGCCAGGGTGTGGACATGAAGTTAGGGTTATGGTTAATAATCATCATCATCATCGTTTGCACCATCCCATTCAGTCTTGTTCGACCCTCTCCCTATTCATTCTTCTTCTTTCCACCACTGTATTCTCCAACTTCCCTCTGTCCTCTGTCCCTCCCTGTGCCCATCATCTTTCCCCTACTCACCGCCAGCTGTATGTCCGGTGTGTTTGTGAGAGTGTGGACCAGGCGTGTGCGTGTCTGTGTGAGCAGAGCTAGGGCCTGGCCCCAGTGGGCTCTCTGAGTGAGGAGGCACTGCTCCACCCTCTCCTCCTCCCTCTGCACGGCTTCTAGCAGACGCTGCTCCTCCTCCTCCACCGCCTCCCTCACCACACTGACCTGTGCCACCACTCGCTCCCGAGCCCCGCTCGCCTCCACCTGCATGGACACATGGCAGAGGGGGCAGAAGTCACAGCAAAAAGACATACGATGGAATCCATTACATATCTGTGTGTAGAGCTTGTGATTCCAAGGCTGTGTGGAGTGAGAGCACATAAGGGACTGAGTGTGTGTCACAGAGCCTGTGTGCTCACCTGCAGTGCCCGCTCTTTGGCAGTCAGAGTCTTGTTGATAAAGTGCTCGATGCGCAGGGCCTGCAGCTGCATTTTCTCACACACGTCAACCAGGTGGTTCTGTTCAGGACAACACTCACACAGTGACTGGCATGAAGAAGAGCAGTGTTGGACTTGAAAACCACAGAGTTGATCAGGTACAGTTTCAAAGGCAGGGGCACTATCCTTACAGGCCTATTCCTGTAGTGTCGAACTGCCATCACCAACATGTCATTGTGTATCCTGAAATAATAATAACTTGGAAGAGCACTGATGACAATTTATTTTATTTTATTTATAAAAAAAAAAATATATAAAAAAAATATGTATGGACACTATTTATGTAAAGGCTTCCCGTATCTTCCCAACAGCTTGAAATTCCTGTCTCCTCACATTCCATGAGACATCAACAGGGGAAACTCCTCAGTGTGGTGTCGAAAAAGTGTGGCACACCCTACACACCCACCAGGCATGTGAACACACACTTTCCTAACACAAACCAGCTGGCCCTTTGTACTGTAGTACCCCAGGTGACCAAAGGTAAACTCAGTTTGCCTGGTCAATTCTAACTCCTAACTGTAGGTCAACAATCTCCTGGCCCCAAGCCCCATTCACTGTGACAAAGGTCCATATGACACACAAGCAGCTTGTAACTGCTCAAATATGAGTATATATATATGAGTATATTCTAATATAGTGCTATACAAGCTGCTATACAAGAGATCATTTCCTTTCAGGAAAAGTCGGGGCACTCACCCTGACTGCTGTCACTCTGTTGGCCAGGGCTGTCACCGTGTGTCCCTGGCAGGATCCCACTATGGTGCAGTGCGAGCATATGAGTTTCTGCTCGGAGCAGCAGAACCAGTCCAGGTCTGATTCATGTTCCACGCAAAGTTCCGATTCACCGGAGAATATACCCGATTCTGAGTCGGAGGAGGTCACCGCAGCCTTTCCAGACAACCCGGAGTCCTCTTTAGCTGATCGAATTTCATTCCGGAATACATTCAACGCGGATAAAATGGGCTGTTGTAAATCCATATTCAAGTTTCTCGAACTTTCTGTAACTTCTACTTCAGTGTCTCGGTCGTCCTGTAAAGAGCACCCAGGTGTTGAATGACATGATCCTGGCTCCGCGCTCATGTTACGTAAAATAGTCTACAAGAGTAATAGCAATAGAACGTAGCAGGTGGTTTAAGTATCACTATATACTGCACCTATAACACAGGTGTATCAAGGTATGAACACGGAAGTAACACCGACACTAGAGGTCAGAGCTGAAAAGCAAGTTTAGCAACAAGGCCGTTTCAATGATAAGGTTTTTGGTTCCCGTGTACTTGTTATAGCCTACCATTGTTTTGACTTCCTTTGCCTGTAAGATGACACAGTGTTTCCATATTGTCATTTGACCTCATATAACATCCTCAACCATCAATGACTCTCTCTTGTCTAATTTTAGACTAAATGTATTATAGTTTAGCATAGGCTAGAACAGCATTTTAAAATGTAGGATACATTTAGCCTATAGGTTAGGCTGAAATATAGTCTATAGGCCTATATGACAATGATGCCAATTTCTCGAGACATATGCACATGACTGATGATATTGGAGGTAAATCCCTTTGTGCAAACCCCACAGTAATGTTAAATGTGTTGGCGTATATACAGTGTATTCGGAAAGTATTCAGACCCCTTCCCTTTTCCCACATTTTGTTAACTTACAGCCTAATTCCAAAATGGATTAAATGTTTTTTTCTCTCATCGACCTACACACAATACCCCATAATGACAAAGCGAGAAAAAAAAATCTGAAATATTTGCTAATTTATAAAATATTAAAAACATAAATACCTTATTTACATAACTGGTCAGGATTGAGGGAAAGATGCAAGGAGAAAAGTACAAAGGGATCCTTGATGAAAACCTGCTCTAGAGCGCTCAGGACCTCAGACTGGGGTGAAGGTTCACTTTCCATCAGGACAATGACCCTAAGCACACAGCCAAGACAACACAGGAGTGGCTTCGGGACAAGTCTCTGAATGTCCTTGAGTGGCCCAGCCAGAGCCCGGACTTGAACCCGATCTAACAACTGAAAATAGCTGTGCAGCAACGCTCCCCATCCAACCTGACAGAGTTTGAGAGGATCTGCCGAGAAGAATGGGAAAAACTCCCCAAATACCGCTGTGCCAAGCTTGTAGCGTCATAACAAAGAAGATTATAGGATGTATACGCTGCCAAAGGTGCTTCAACAAAGTACTGAGTAAAGGGTCTGAAGATTTATGTAAATGTGATATTTACATAAAAACATTTATATGCAAAATGTCCGTTTTTGCTTCGTCATTATGTGATATTGTGTGTAGATTGATGAGGGGGAAAAACAATGTAATCAATTTTAGAATAAGGTTGTTACGAAACAACATTTGGAAAAAGTCAAGGCATCTGAATACTTTCCAAATGCACTGTACTGGCACTTTTGGTAATTAGGCCTAAGTAAATTAAATATCAAATGTATTTAAATTGCAATTTCAAATATATTTCCCTTGACAGAAGTAAGACACAAAAAGGGAAAAGGGGCAAAAAATATTTGCAGTAAAAAAAAGCAACACAAATATTTTAACATGTAGCATAGCCCATGGTGGCGGTTAGACAAAATAGGATAAAGACAACTTTATAAATAATAAAATCAAAGTTTATTGGTTGCGCACACAGATTTACAGATGTTATCGCAGGTGCAGCGAAATGGTTGTGTTTCTATCTCCAACAGTGCAGTAATACCTAGCAATAAAAAATAAAAAACAATACAAACATAATCCAGAAAAATGTATTAATTCAGAAATATCAGAACGAGCAATGTCAGAGACCGGACTATAAATATATACACACACACATACAGTGGGGAGAACAAGTATTTGATACCCTGCCGATTTTGCAGGTTTTCCTACTTACAAAGCATGTTGAGGTCTGTAATTTTTATCATAGGTACACTTCAACTGTGAGAGACGGAATCTAAAACAAAAATCCAGAAAATCTCATTGTATGATTTTTAAGTAATTAATTTGCATTTTATTGCATAACATACGTTGTTGATACATCAGAAAAGCAGAACTTAATATTTGGTACAGAAACCTTTGTTTGCAATTACAGAGATCATACGTTTCCTGTAGTTCTTGACCAGGTGTGCACACACTGCAGCAGGGATTTTGGCCCACTCCTCCATACAGACCTTCTCCAGATCCTTCAGGTTTCGGGGCTGTCGCTGGGCAATACGGACTTTCAGCTCCCTCCAAAGATTTTCTATTGGGTTCAGGTCTGGAGACTGGCTAGGCCACTCCAGGACCTTGAGATGCTTCTTACGGAGCCACTCCTCAGTTGCCCTGGCTGTGTGTTTCGGGTCGTGTCATGCTGGAAGACCCAGCCACGACCCATATTCAATGCTCTTACTGAGGGAAGGAGGTTGTTGGCCAAGATCTCGCGATACATGGCCCCATCCATCCTCCCCTCAATACGGTGCAGTCGTCCTGTCCCCTTTGCAGAAAAGCAGCCCCAAAGAATGATGTGTCCACCTCCATGCTTCACGGTTGGGATGATGTTCTTGGGGTTGTACTCATCCTTCTTCTTCCTCCAAACACGGCAAGTGGAGTTTAGACCAAAAAGCTATATTTTTGTCTCATCAGACCACATGACCTTCTTCCATTCCTCCTCTGGATCATCCAGATGGTCATTGGCAAACTTCAGACGGGCCTGGACATGCGCTGGCTTGAGCAGGGGGACCTTGCGTGCGCTGCAGGATTTTAATCCATGACGGCGTAGTGTGTTACTAATGGTTTTCTTTGAGACTGTGGTCCCAGCTCTCTTCAGGTCATTGACCAGGTCCTGCCGTGTAGTTCTGGGCTGATCCCTCACCTTCCTCATGATCATTGATGCCCCACGAGGTGAGATCTTGCATGGAGCCCCAGACAGAGGGTGATTGACCATCATCTTGAACTTCTTCCATTTTCTAGTAATTGCGCCAACAGTTGTTGCCTTCTCACCAACCTGCTTGCCTATTGTCCTGTAGCCCATCCCAGCCTTGTGCAGGTCTATAATTTTATCCTTGATGTCCTTACACAGCTCTCTGGTCTTGGCCATTATGGAGAGGTTGGAGTCTGTTTGATTGAGTGTGTGGACAGGTAACGAGTTCAAACAGGTGCAGTTAATACAGGTAATGAGTGGAGAACAGGAGGGCTTCTTAAAGAAAAACTAACAGGTCTGTGAGTTCCGGAATTTTCCTACATCTTGTATTTAAGTGAAACTTCAAAAAAATAAAATAAACAAACAACGTGACATCCGTGGTGCAACATGCACATACACAAAACAATATCCCACAATGCAGGTGGGAACAGGGACACCTTAAGTATGATCCCCAATTAGAGACAAGGATAATCAGATGCCTCTAATTGGGAAACATACTCAAACCCAAATATAGAAATATAATCGACTAGAACACCCCCTAGTCACGCCCTGACCTACAACACCATAGAGAACCCTGAGGGCTCCCTATGGTCAGGGTGTGACAGTGCCCCCCCCCAAAAGGTGTGGACTCCGGCTGCAAACCTGAAACCAGATGGGGAGGGTTAGGGGGTTGACTAGCGTCGGTGGTGCCCCCTGTGTGGGTCTTAACCCCCGCCCAGCCCACGGATCTGGCCATGGAGCCGGGCTGAACGCCGTCCGGACTGGGCACTGGCGCAGAGGAAGGCTCCGGCCTTGGAGTGGGACTGGACACCGTGCCTGGAAATGGCACCGGCTCAGAGGAAGGCTCCTGCCATGGAGCGGGACTGGACACCGTGCCTGGACTGGGCATCGGTGCAGAGGAAGGCTCCTGCCATGGAGCGGGACTGGACACCGTGCCTGGACTGGGCATCGGCGCAGGTTGCACCGGACTGATGACACGCTTCTCAGGTCGAGTGCGTGGAGCCGGCACAGGACGCTCCGGGCTGGGGAGGCGCACTGGAGGCCTGGTGCGTGGAGCCGGCACAGGTGGCACTGGACTGATGACACACACTTCAGGGCGAGTGCGGGTAGCCGGCACAGGACGTACCGGGCTGGGGAGTCGCACTGGAGGCCTGGTGCATGGAGCCGGCACAGGTGGCACTGGACTGATGACACACACTTCAGGGCGAGTGCGAGGAACCGGCACAGGACATACCGGGCTGGGAAGACGCTCTTCAGGGTGAATGCACTGCAGAATACACCTCACCAACAGATCTCTCCGATCTCTCTCCCCCAACTGCTCCATCACCTCCCTGACTGTCTCTGGCTCTTCAGGGTGAATGCGGGGGGCCGGCACAGGACGTACTGGGCTGAGAAGGTGCACTGGAGGCCTGGTGCGTGGAGCCAGCACAGATGGCACCGGACTGATGACACATTCTTCAGGGCGAGTGCGAGGAACCGGCACAGGACGTACCGGGCTGAGAAGGCGCACTGGAGGCCTGGTGCGTGGAGCCGGCACCGGACTGGTGACACGTTCTTCAGCACGTCTGCACTGCAGCATACTCCTCGCTAACACCTCTCTCCAGTATCCCTCATTAAATTACTCCACCGACTCCCAGACGGGCTCTGGCACTCTCCGCTGCTCAGCCGACCACCCCTTGTGCCACCCCCCAAAATAAATCTTTGGGTTTCTGTGGCCGCGCACCCCGGCGTCGTCTCTGTCCCTCCAGATTCCTCTGCAATTCTCTCCAAGGAAGGGTCTCGCATCCTCCCATGATCGCCTCCCAGGTCCAACTCACTTTATCCTCCATGGCACGCTGCTTGGTGCTTTCGTGGTGGATATTCTGTCACGATCGTTTTGAAGGACGGACCAAGGCGCAGCATGTGTTGAGTTCCACATCTGTTATTTAAGTGAAACTTCCAAAAAAACAATAAACAAACAACGAAACGTGACATCCGTGGTGCAACATGCACATACACAAAACAATATCCCACAATGCAGGTGGGAACAGGGACACCTTAAGTATGATCCCCAATTAGAGACAAGGATAATCAGCTGCCTCTAATTGGGAACCATACTCAAACCCAAACATAGAAATATAATCGACTAGAACACCCCCTAGTCACGCTCTGACCTACAACACCATAGAGAACCCCGAGGGCTCTCTATGGTCAGGGTGTGACACACACACACACACACACACACACATACACACACACTATATATACACATATATACATTGCAACATTTACCTAGAGCTAACGCTGCAGATAGCAATAATGGGTGATTTGAAAAGTCATAATCAATCAATTACATAATTAGAATTTTAGCAAAAAATGTGATCTTTAATTTACGATCTGTAGAAACTATGAGACTGGAAAGGTTCGGTACTTTGTGAAGCATCATAGCACTGTTTAAAAATATATGGCAAATAGAAATCCAAAATGGATGGTGTTAAGAGATAAATGGGAGGGATTGAATGGAGCTGAAGGGTGGGACTAATAATAACAAGATAACAAATGTAAAACAGGGTCTGTAAAATGTATATAGGTTCAGAACTTTTGTGAAATAGCACAGTTACAAATATATGACAAATAGAAATCAAACTGGGTGGACATCAGAAATAGAGGAAAGCCAGGACTAAAAACAAACAGAATATAACCATTGTAAAATAGATTGTGTCTGTAAAATGTATATAGTATGTATACGCTGTAAGTAGAAGCCTAAGTGTTATTGTTTATTAGTTTACTCCAATTGGGGCAGAGGTGGTAGGGTTTGCGGGGAATAATAAAGGTAAATATATTCTAAAAAGTTATGTGTGTATATATATATATATATATATATTTTTTTTTTGGGGTGAATATATTTTCCTTTATTATTCCCCGCAAACCCTTCCATCTCTCCTCCAATTTTTATATACAGTGGGGAGAACAAGTATTTGATACACTGACGATTTTGCAGGTTTTCCTACTTACATACAGGTAATGAGTGGAGAGCCGGAATTCTTACTGGTTGGTAGGTGATCAAATACTTGTGTCATGCAATAAAATGCAAATTAATTACTTAAAAATCATACAATGTGATTTTCTGGATTTTTGTTTTAGATTCCGTCTCTCACAGATGAAGTGTACCTATGATAAAAAAAATACATAAGTAGGAAAACCTACTTACAAATTACTTGTAAATTATGCAGACAATTACATTTTTGGAAGCAACATCTACCCCCTGAAAAAAAATACAAAAATACAAATACAATTAAAGATTTTATTTTTTATTTTTTTTAAGAGCTCCGACTGGGAAAAAATCGGTTTGAACTGTCATCCAACTCGGAAATAGAAGTCAGAAATTCTGACATCATCCTACCTAGAGATCCGTCTTCTCCGATCTGAAGAACACTGACGTCACTATTATTCTCAATCTGATCTCGTTTTTCCCGAGTTCCCAGTTGTCTTGAACACCCCAGTACACAGGAAGAAGCAATAGAGCCCCACAATGGAGGTGTCATAATACCCATAAAACCTAGCTGTCAATCAGGGAAATCGTTCCAATTAGTCTTCCCATAGGGAATTTTTGAAACACTTAAAATAAGGGCTGTGTTTTGTGTAGGTTTACCCTGGTATGACGTTTTGATACCATGTAAATCTCTCTCTGACAAGGTGACTTTTATTATATAGTCTGCTCTATTTACTTTCAGATTCTAAAATTGTAATTAGCATCAAAGCAGACATCATGCAACATTACAAATCCTGCACCTCATCTCTAGCTGAAACTTTTGAAAACAGGTATTGTGTCAACTTGCACAAGACAGTAAACAGAATTGTCAATTTAAAGAAATTTTGCCAATTTATTAATTACTAAATTTAGCTAACAATTCTTAATCCAGAGATTCTTACCTTTGCCTCGATTTGGCAGTCTTGTCCAGTTCATCATGGCATTTGTAGTTTTTTTATGATAGCAACAGTATTTCATTTTTGGGGGTAAATATAGGCAAATATGTTGATAAGTAACCTTGTCCTGGCGAGATTCACACGGTTATCAAAATGTCACGCAGTGTAAAGTCTATAGGAAACATAACTCTTATTTGAGGGGTTTCTAAACCCCCAATGGGGAAAAACAATTCTGGTGGAAAAACAATTGGAACCATTTCATTGTTTGACCGCTAGGTTTTATGGGTATTAAGATCTCACCGGGATCCTTATGATTGTAATGTACATTAGTTAACTGGCATGGTTAATGTTAGGTAAATAGTTATGGTTCATGTAAGGGTTAAAGTTAGGGTTTAGGGCATGGACGTCCAAAGGTTCCCAAATAGCACAGACGTTAACGTGATGGAGCTTGGGTGTTGCTCCAAAGAAATCCCCGTCTTTATTGGCGAATCGGATAGGACGTCAAGAGAATTAAGAACGCAACATATGTTACGATTTTTGGATTGGACCAAAGCTTTTCAAAGCTCTATTCTCATTGGTTTAAAATGTTTTAGCCTCTTTGTCCCTCCCCAAAATCCAGCGGTGTGTCATGGAGATTTTGTTAGCGGGTAGTGAGGACCAGAATCGGGCAACGATTGACCCTGTTTAACTTAACCGGCTGTACATCGGGGCTGGGGGGTCGCCCTGACGAGTTTTAAACGTGTAGATCGCCTCATATTTTGCCACTTGATCGACTGGTCTTCCAATGTCGGATTTCAAGCTTGGGATTGTTCGACTTGGCCGTGTGGCCGGGAAGGTGAGCTGGATCCGAGGGCTGCCATGTGCGACAAGAAGGGGAGGGGATCACAAAAAGCGCTTACAAAATGGCTCGTTGAGATAGGTGATGGTATCGAAAATATTTTAATTTTGAATATCTGTCGGAAAAGAAGCATTCATAAGTTAGCTATCTAGCTAACGTTAGGTGGCCCAAATGTTTCGCTAAATTCGTATTCTCACGAAGCCGCCCAATTACTAATAGCTAGCTAGGTACAGTTCACCGACGTTCGTAGCTAGTTAATTTATCGAAGCAACGATGTCTTGGTGAATGTTGAAAGTTTAAAATATAATGTAATCTAAATGCACACTTTACCGGTAAAGCAATTGTAGTGTACGCTAGCTAACTGGTATATATAGTTATGCTCTAGTCTTAATGAGGAAGCTTATTGTATTGCCACGCTTTATCCAGGAACCCCTTGCAACGTGATTGAGCACCGGCATGTTTTAGCCAACAACGGTATTTTTAAACTAGCTTATTTTTATGTTAACATTTGAAGGCTGATACAAATGGTTATGTGGCGTCATTATTGACATGTAACGTTACTAGGGCTAGCTAGCTAACGTTAGTGTTTGTTTTTTTAGCTAGCTAACGTTTTATTTAGGCTAGCGACAGTAGCTACGTGATCTACTTTTACCTGACGAATTTGAACAGTGACTTGAATATTTAGGGGCCCTCTTGCTTTTAGCCATAGTTTCAGCACTGAGGGCAGTTGGTGAACATTGAAATGGGTGTGTCACTTATTCATGAGAACCACTTGGACATATCACGTGTTATGGAGTGACCCCCCCCCCCAGGAACATTAGTCAACACCACAATGCGGTGCTGTTGCATGCCACTGCTATGACTTCCCAAAATGCTTGTTTCATGATTGTTAATTTACTCAAAGCAAATCTAACTTGACTCGTGGTCATAATTAGGGATGGGTCGACACTTAGAGAATGGTTACCTGAAGGAAAATGGGGAAGGGTCATTATTTAATTTGTTTTATTTAACTAGGCAAGTCAGTTAAGAACAGATTCTTATTTACAATGACGGCCTAGGAACAATGGGTTAACTGCCTTGATCAGGGGCAGAACGACAGATTTTTATCTTGTCAGCTCAGGGATTCGATCCAGCAACATTTCGGTTACTGGCCCAACACTCTTAACCACAAGGCTACCTGCCACCCCACCTTGCTTTTTAAATTTAAGGCAAAGGGAGGGTTTAGTATTTAAAAAATAATAATATAGTACAAGGGAGGGTTATGTATTTGATGAAATTTAGATATTTGTGTTTTAATTAGTTGCTACATATTGATGTGTGCCTGATTTGCCCCCCCATTCTCTGCTGGGCATGTAATATCCATGTTAACTTTTTGTTGTAATTAACAGCCAATGTTAACTTTTTTATTTGTGGCTACGACAGTCCATTGCAAAACATTCTAGCAGTATTTCTGATTGTCTTTTCAGCTCACAATCACATACTTTTACTGTGGGGCTATGACAGTCAATTACATAATGTCTCATATCTCACCACCACTAATGAGATGGGTGTGTATGATGCATGTTGTCAGAGCGTCTCAAAGTCAGTGGGTGTGGTCAACAGTGCACACCTCATCTCTGCTGTCAAATCGAACCTGGATCGAAATTTGGTTTTAATGCAGATGAGAGCACTGCTGAATCCAGCTTCACAAAGAGAAGCGCTGGCAAAGGGTACCATGAGTTCTAATCCTCTGAGGGAAATGGCAGGGTATTCCCTTTGAATCAGGTACCAAAACTCCTCAAGTTACCCTTGAATGCTTTGTTTGAAGCGTTCGGTAACATGACAGCTCGAAAGGCCGCACTTGAATAATTCCGAATCAAGGGTGGCCTTTTCCCACAATCAAAGGACACTCGGGTTGAATTTAATCTTTTAGATTTAAAAAATTTTCATTTAGCTTTAAGGTTAACAATGTATGATTGAGATAGACAGAATATATATAATACCAGTCAAAAGTTTGGACACCTACTCATGCCATGTTTTTTTTTTTTTGGTTGCCATTTTGACATTGTAGAATAATAGTGAAGACATCAACACTGTGAAATAACACCCGGAATCATGTAGTAACCAATTTTTTTAACAAATCTAAATACACTGCTCAAAAAAATAAAGGGAACACTAAAATAACACATCCTAGATCGGAATGAATGAAATATTCTTATTAAATACTTTTTTCTTTACATAGTTGAATGTGCTGACGACAAAATCACACAAATTATCAACGGAAATCAAATTTATCAACCCATAAAGGTCTGGATTTGGAGTCACACTCAAAAATGAAAGTGGAAAACCACACTACAGGCTGATCCAACTTTGATGTAATGTCCTTAAAACAAGTCAAATATGAGGCTCAGTAGTGTGTGTGGCCTCCAAGTGCCTGTATGACCTCCCTACAATGCCTGGGCATGCTCCTGATGAGGTGGCGGATGGTCTCCTGAGGGATCTCCTCCCAGACCTGGACTAAAGCATCCGCCAACTCCTGGACAGTCTGTGGTGCAACGTGGTGTTGGTGGATGGAGCGAGACATAATGTCCCAGATGTGCTCAATTGGATTGATGCTATGGCGGGCCAGTCCATAGCATCAATGCCCTCCTCTTGCAGGAACTGCTGACACACTCCAGCCACATGAGGTCTAGCATGGTCTTGCATTAGGAGGAACCCAGGACCAACTGCACCAGCATATGGTCTCACAAGGGGTCTGAGGATCTCATCTCGGTACCTAATGGCAGTCAGGCTACCTCTGGCGAGCACATGGAGACCTGTGCGGCCCCCCAAAGAAATGCCACCCCACACCATGACTGACCCACCGCCAAACCGGTCATGCTGGAGGATGTTGCAGGCAGCAGAACGTTCTCCACGGCATCTCCAGACTGTCACGTCTGTCACATGTGCTCAGTGTGAACCTGCTTTCTTCTGTGAAGAGCACAGGGCGCCAGTGGCGAATTTGCCAATCTTGGTGTTCTCTGGCAAATGCCAAACGTCCTGCACGGTGTTGGGCTGTAAGCACAACCCCCAACTGTGGACGTCGGGCCCTCATACCGCCCTCATGGAGTCTGTTTCTGACCGTTTGAGCAGACGCATGCACATTTGTGGCCTGCTGGAGGTCATTTTGCAGGGCTCTGGCAGTGCTCCTCCTTGCACAAAGGCGGAGGTAGCGGTCCTGCTGCTGGGTTGTTGCCCTCCTACGGCCTCCTCCACGTCTCCTGATGTACTGGCCTGTCTCCTGGTAGCGCCTCCATGCTCTGGACACTACGCTGACAGGCACAGCAAACCTTGCCACAGCTCGCATTGATGAGCTGCACTACCTGAGCCACTTGTGTGGGTTGTAGACTCTGTCTCATGCTACCACTAGAGTGAAAGCACTGCCAGCATTCAAAAGTGACCAAAACATCAGCCAGGAAGCATAGGAACTGAGAAGTGGTCTGTGGTTATCACCTGCAGAACCACTCCTTTATTGGGGGTGTCTTGCTAATTGCCTATAATTTCCACCTGTTGTCTATTCCATTTGCACAACAACATGTGACATTTATTGTCAATCAGTGTTGCTTCCTAAGTGGACAGTTTGATTTCACAGAAGTGTGATTGACTTGGAGTTACATTGTGTTGTTTAAGTGTTCCCTTTATTTTTTTTAGCAGTGTATATTTGAGATTTGAGATTCTAAGTAGCTACCCATTGTCTTGATGACTGCTTCGCACACTCTTTGCATTCTCTCAACCAGCTTCATGAGGTAGTCTGTCACCTGGAATGCATTTCAATTAACAGGTGTGCCATGTTAAAGTTAATATGTGGAATTTCTTTCCTTAATGCGTTTGAGCCAATCAGTTGTGTTGTGACAAGGTAGGGGTGGTATACAGAAGATAGCCCTATTTGGTAAATGACCAAGTCCATATGGCAATATTATAGCTCCAATAAGCAAAGAGAAAGGATAATCAATCATTACTTTAAGACATGAAGGTCAGTCAACCTGGAAAATTTCAAGAACTTTTAAAGTTTCTTCAAGTGCAGTCGCAAAAACCATCAAGGGCTATGATAACTGGCTCTCGTGCGGATCGCCACATGAAAGGAAGGTGCAGAGTTACCTCTGCTGCAGAGGGATATGTTCATTAGTTACCAGCCTCAGAAATTGCAGCACAAATAAAAGCTTCAATGTTCAAGTAACAGACACATCTCAACATCAATTGTTTAGAGGAGACTGTGTGAATTTGGCCTTCATGGGCGAATTGCTGCAAAGAAACCACTACTAAAGGACCAATAAGAAGAAGAGACTTACTTGTGCCAAGAAACACGAGCAATGCGCATCAGACCGGTAGTCGAAAGGACTGATGTCCGAGTCCAAATGTTTGATTTTGGTTCCAACCGCCATGTCTTTGAGACGCGGAGTAGGTGAACAGGTGATATCTGCATGTGGGGTTCCCACCGTGAAGCATGGAAGAGGAGGTGTGATTGTCTGGGGGTGCTTTGCTGATGCCACTTGATGTGTTTAGAGTTCAGGGCACACTTAACCAGCATGGCTACCACAGCGTTCTACAGCAATACGCCATCCCATCTGGTTTGCGCTTAGTCCCACTATCATTTGTTTTTCAACAGGACAATGACCCAACACCTCCAGGCTGTGTAAGGTTTTTTTTTTTTTTTACCAAGAAGGAGAGTGATGGAGTGCTGCATCAGATGACCTGGCCTCCACAATCACCCGACGTCAACCCAATTAAGATGGTTTGGGATGAGTTGGACCGCAGAGTGAAGGGAAAAGCAGCTAACAAGTGCTCAGCTTATGTGGGAACTCCTTCAAGACTGTTGGAAAATGATTCCAGGTGAAGCTGGTTGAGGGAATGTCAAGAGTGTGCAACACTGTCATCAAGGCAAAGGGTGGCTGCAGCTTAACTAGGTCTTTCCTTGTACTACTTGGCCATACGACTGGACAATAATCAAGATATGAGAACTAGAGCCTGCAGGAGTGTGGTGTTACGGACAGCCCTCTCCCCATCTTTACAACCATTGAATCTATATGTTTTGACCATGACAGTTTACAATCTAAGGTAACAGCAAGTCATTTAGTCTCCTCAACTTGTTCAACCATTCATTACCAGATTCAGCTGAGGTGTAGAATTTAGGGAATGATTTGTATCAAATACAATGCTCTTAGTTTTAGAGATGTTTAGGATCAGTTTATTATTGGCCGCCCATTCCAAAACAGACTGCAACTCTTTAAGGGTTTCGGTGACTTCATTAGCTGTGGTTGCTGATGCATACATGGATACACATGCTTTGTCTAATGCCAGTGGCAGGTCATTGGTAAAAATACGTAGTCCTATGGCATACCCTCAAAATTAGTCTGGGTTTGAACTTAACAGCAGTTTCAGAACAGCAGGCCTATAGGCTATTTAGAGTGGTCTAGTTCTAGGCTACGAAGTGCATGCTCGGAGAAGCACAGAGCAAAGTTATATTTCTATGATAGCTGCTGGGATGGTGTAGGACTAAATAAAACAAGGCTGCATTACACATGCAATGGATGTTCCAACCTTGAGCCCCAGGCTGCTCTGCCCTTGCTGATAAACTTTTTGGGGTGCTGCCTAACCAATGGCAGTTCTGATTTGTATTTATTTATCAAGCCTAGTCCAAAAAATGCATCTTGCGCGTCAGACTAGCCTGTAGCCTAAATTCTGTTCCGTTTGAGAAAGAGAGCGTGAAGATGAGGACCGGAGGTAAACTTGGATTGCTACTACTATAATTATTTTATTAAACAATATGTTTCTTGCCCATGATTTAGTTATCAGTTATTGACCTCCCAATAAGCCAGATTCAAGTAACTTGCATTGTGGTGAAGAAACTTGAAGCAGCAGCCCGGCACAATCAATAGGACATGGGACAGCTCATGGTGCTGAAATTAGGCAAATTAGAGTAGGCATAATCCATTTCAACATCTTAATTAGACTTTACTAATAACGAGGGCTTTGTGTTGCTGCTTTTTTCTTTTTAAGAAATAAGAGTTTGTTCCATCTCCCGGTTTGACAAACAAAATTAGGCTATAGGCTGGTGGTTCCTTTTAACATGAGTTTTCAATATTCCCAGGTAAGAAGTTTTAGGTTGTAGATATTATAGGACTATTTCTCTCTATACCATTTGTATTTCATTAACCTTTGACTATTGGATGTTCTTATAGGCACTTTAGCATTGCCAGTGTAACAGTATAGCTTCCATCCCTCTCCTTGCTCCTACCTGGGCTCAAACCAGGAACAACACATCAACAACAGCCACCTCGAAGCAGCGTTACCCATGCAGAGCAAGGGGAACAACTACTCCAAGTCTGAGAGCGAGTGATGTTTGAAACTCTATTAGTGTGCACCCCGCTAACTAGCTAGCCATTTCACATCGGTTACACGAGCCTAATCTCAGGAGTTGATAGGCTTGAAGTCATAAACAGCGCAATGCTTGACGCACAACGAAGAGCTGCTGGCAAAACAGACAAAAGTGCTGTTTGAATGAATGCTTACGAGCCTGCTGCTGCCTACCACCGCTCAGTCAGACTGCTCTATCAAATTATAGACTTAGTTATAACATAACACACAGAAATACGAGCCGTAGGTCATTAATATGGTCGAATCCGGAAATTATAATCTCAAACAAGACGTTTATTCTTTCAGTGAAATACCGGAACCGTTCCGTATTTTATCTAAGGGGTGGCATCCATTAGTCTAAATATTCCTGTTACATTGCACAACCTTCAATGTTATGTCATAATTAGGCTGCCCAAACTGTTGCATATACACTGACTCTGCGTGCCACAAACACAAGAGAAGTGACACAATTTCACCTGGTTAATATTGCCTGCTAACCTGGATTTCTTTAGCTAAATATGCAGGTTTAAAAATATATACTTCTGTGTATTGATGGTTAGGTACACATTGGAGCAACGATACGCACCGCATCGATTATATGCAAATCAGGACACGCTAGATAAACTAGTAATATCATCAAACATGTGTAGTTAACTAGTGATTATGATTGATTGATTTTTTTGTAAAACTAGTAATCTCATCAACCATGTGTAGTTAACTAGTGATTATGATTGATTGTTTTTTGTAAGATAAGTTTAATGCTAGCTAGCAACTTACCTTGGGTTACTCCATTCGCGTAACAGGCAGTCTCCTGTCTCCTGATCATCTCAAGGATGATCAATGGAAACAGGATACACCTGAGATCAATTTCGAGTCTCATAGCAAAGGATCTGTAGACTTATGTAAAATAAGGTGTTTCTGTTCTTGATTTGTAATAACTGCAAATATTTATAAAAACCCGTTTTCGCTTTCATTACGCTTCATTATGGGGTACTGTGAGTAGATTTGAGGAAAATAAATAATTTTTGAATAAGACTAATGTAACAAAATGTGGAAAAAGTTAAGGGGTCTGAATACTTTCTGAATGCACTGTATAAAAGGCCATTTTTGTCTTGGCCCATCAAATATGCCAATTGATTCATGCAATGCTTTTACTATGAAGGGTATCTTTCCACCCCTACTCTTGTCCAATGTGGTCTGGCCCGCAGCCCTGTGCACTATCAAAATTCCTACATTGGCATGTAATGGATACAGGATGAAGAACAGTTTATAAAACTGTATTTAAGGCTCTGGTCTGTCCAAGAAGTGATGGCAAATGTTCTCTACTATCCACTTTGTTTTTAATTATTATTTTGGGTATAGGGTGGTGTCACTTTTTTCAATACCTTCAGGGAGGTTTTAGATAAAAGGGCTATCCATTTTCATTTCAGAGAAGTCCAATTTTCTCCATTTAACCCTTATTATAAATAATGTTCACGCCCTCATACCGTCACATGATTCAGTGTTGTGTCACACCTTACTGTTGTGACCTTTACACTACACAATAATAGTGTTAACCCACATTCCAGGTGGCATTATCTGTCCTTTCTTTTGCAGACGAAGTACACACTGATCGATGAACAGGACATACCATTGGTGGAGAACTATGCCTTTGAGGTAAGAGGGTGGGGATTTACGAGGAGGGTGTGGTGAGGGTCATTCTAGTCAAAGACCATTCCCACACGAGACTGGCCCCAGTAAACAAAACAAGAACAACTGGACTTTTCTTGAGGAAATGGTCTGGGATATAAAAATGTCACACCATTATTTTTTCAGGCACGCATGGATGTCGATGCAGACGGCAATGGGGCAAAGATCTTTGCTTATGCCTTCGACATTGGCAAAGGGCGCTGGGCTGGCAGGCCACTGCATGAGCTGCTCTGGTGAGTTGATGTTCCACCCCTACATTCTGCTCCTGAATACATCATCGTAGTCTGTTGGTAAGGGCAGCTTTTTGCCTTTTATCAAACAAACTATCCATTGTTCATATTGTGTGTGACGCTGGCAGACTGGTTGTCAAAAGGAAATGTCAATGTTTCTCCAGGGAGAAGCACAGAGGAGGCATCGCTCCCAGCTTCCAAGTTGTCCACATCAACTCTGTCACAGTGGATAACCGTCTGGACAATCTGCGACTTGTCCCCCTGGGCTGGAGCCCCAAACCAGAGGAGATCTCCAGCAAGCAAAGGTATTACAGCTACCTTCTGCTCTCCTAGCATTCATCACTTCTCCACTACAATTACTAGAGCTACATTCTGCTCTCCTAGTATTCATCACTTCTCCACTACAATTACTAGAGCTACATTCTGCTCTCCTAGCATTCATCACTTCTCCACTACAATAACTAGAGCTACATTCTGCTCTCCTAGCATTCATCACTTCTCCACTAAAATGACTAGAGCTACATTCTGCTCTCCTAGCATTCATCACTTCTCCACTAAAATGACTAGAGCTACATTCTGCTCTCCTAGCATTCATCACTTCTCCACTACAATAACTAGAGCTACATTCTGCTCTCCTAGCATTCATCACTTCTCCACTAAAATGACTAGAGCTACATTCTGCTCTCCTAGCATTCATCACTTCTCCACTACAATTACTAGAGCTACATTCTGCTCTCCTAGCATTCATCACTTCTCCACTAAAATGACTAGAGCTACATTCTGCTCTCCTAGCATTCATCACTTCTCCACTAAAATGACTAGAGCTACATTCTGCTCTCCTAGCATTCATCACTTCTCCACTACAATTACTAGAGCTACATTCTGCTCTCCTAGCATTCATCACTTCTCCACTAAAATGACTAGAGCTACATTCTGCTCTCCTAGCATTCATCACTTCTCCACTACAATTACTAGAGCTACATTCTGCTCTCCTAGCATTCATCACTTCTCCACTAAAATGACTAGAGCTACATTCTGCTCTCCTAGCATTCACCACTTCTTTACTGAGGAAAGACGAGGATATTCAGACTTAGCTCAGTATGACTGGTGCATTTAAATGTTTCAGTTGTCATGAAGGTATGTTATGGTCTTTATTTCTCCCCCTGTAGAGAGCAGTCTCTGTACTGGCTGGCCATCCAGCAGGTACCAGCTGACCCTGTAGAGGAGCAGTACCTGGAGCTCAGTCGTACCCGCTACTACAACGCTAACGGAGAGCTGGTGGAGGAGGAGGAGTGCTCCTGTACTTACTACGAGTGTCACTACCCACCCTGCTCGCTCATCGAGAGGAGAGTACGTACTGCTATCATCATATTCAGTTACCTTCAGTTATTTTCACACTCCATATACTTTCACTGTAGGCAAGGGAATATTGAAGTACATGGCTTTGAGGATTTCTGTGATCCCATTTACTTCCGAGGCTGACATAGATATTGTTGCTATTTTTAGGCGTTTTAATATGTTAGTCTCAGAACAGTGTCACAAAACCCATACAGGTGTCTTTCTACCAGTCTGATTTCTGTCTCCATCTGTCCACAGCTTAGAGAGTTCAACATCTGTGGTCGCTGTCAGGTGGCTCGCTACTGTGGCTCTCAATGTCAGCAAAGGGACTGGCCCGCCCACAAGAAGCAGTGCCGTGAGCGCAAAAGAGTCCTGGCCCTGGAGTCTGAACCAGAGCGATGATCTCTGGATCAACTACCAGGATAGGGGAATGGGGGGGAAGATTGGGAATGAAGTGCAAAGAAAAAAAAATCTGCCAACAGAGAATTATGAGAGGACAATGTTGGTTGGAAGGGTTTAAAAAAAAAAAAAATCTCCATATACTTTCTTTACATGTCAATGGGGATGGTGGGGAAGTGTATATATCATTTTTTTTTTTTTTTTTTTTCGGAGAGGGCGATCCTCCTCGAGCTCTACCTGCTGCTATGGATTTGTATGTTTGAGTAAGATGATGTCACACGGATAAATTGCTTCTTTTGGACAGCAATTGATTATCGACAGTTGTCGTCATCAGCTTTCTCCTTCCTGCCATCCACCAACCTGTAATGCCGTGTACAGGGATCTAGGGAGGACAGTACCTGCTGCTCACCTTGTACAATGGGACATGGACCTTTTCACTGTACTTCTTGGACCTCTGCTGCACACACTCAGTCATCTCCTTGTTATGCTCTAAGACCAACATACAGCAGATAGATTTACTTTGCTGTTTCGCACTAGCAGTGTTGTGTGTGCTGCCATTTTGGACTGACGGACATGGATGAAGTGCTGAACATTGGGGGGGAAGGGTGTTTTTGTTCTGTGTATGTGTGTATATATATATATAAAAAAAATAAGTGTCCCTCTTTGTTGGGAAGGGGTCATCAACTTTGGGCTTGATCAGGCATTGTTACTTTAGTGTGTTAAACATCCCTGAATGAATCTGCGATTGGTCGGTTGCCCTTCCAGATGCCCACACAAGCAGTCCCTGTCACTAACGCTAACGTTCAAGGGATATCCTGGGAAAACCCAGGTTGGCCATTGGACAGGCTATGTCAGTTCGGGTCTTGGGATTGTATGAAATGGCCCGACTTCAATTCCATTGTTTTCTACACGTCAGTCATCATAGATATTTGTTCTATGTCCAATGATCACTACCTAGGAGTGATGGATGAACACCTGCTCAAAGTTTGTCTTCCTGTTGTGTCTTAGGTGGCGATGAGGAATCCTGACACTCTCACAGATGATGCATGTAACAAGCAGACAGACATAATACATGCAGCACACGTTGATAGTTTATGTGGACTGGTTCATAACACTGTGCACTGAGTTGTTTTAACACACCCAACTGTTACCTTTGTCATAGAGATGGGGGGGGTTTAGAGGTAGAGAGTGTTGACTTGGGTGTAAAAATTCTACTTTTTTCCTCTTTTTTTTTACAGAATGAAAGCATTAATCACATAAGAGTAAAAAGCTACAGTATATGAACAGGAGTACAGTTGGGGATAACTAGCTATCTCTTTTCACTGTAAAATTATCAAATTAAATAAAATAACAAAATGTTTCCCATGGATGTATGACTAGTGGGAGTTTAAGGCGCCCTCATGGTATGTCACCTCAAAACTGTTTGTTGGATGTTCATTTAGATATGGAGGAAATGGTCTACGTTCACTTGGCCTGATACAATAAGTGTGACACAGAAGCAATTTGAAGGTGTCGCATATGAGGGTTAGGCTCAGGAAATAATAGCCGGGAATTTATTGTGGAGCTTGTAAAATTAGATCTTTACTTCCATTTGGCAGGTGTGCGAATAAACTAGAAGAAAAAGTAAAAGGGACAGCAGACGGACAGTTTAATGTGTGTCTAAGTAAAGTGGAATGAATAACCTTTACTCAACGTCACCATGGTGATCAGTGGGCTGGTCTGGTACTGTGCAGCTCTCTGGGACAAGAGATAGGAGCATAAGGAGCCTGTGACATTTATCCCCTCCCCTCTCCTTCACATTCCCAAAGCGAACCCAGGCAAAGGAGTGACAAACCCTCACTATATTGAAATAGAGCCTATGTGAAATAGCGGCTTAAGGAAAAATTGTTAGAGAAACACTACGACTGCTACCAGAAAATGTCACAAAAGTCTATCTTAGTTGAGTTCCAATTGGCCCAGAGGCTCAAATAGTGTTACCGGAGTGCTGAAGGGTGGCTTGCTCTGCTGTGCCCAGTGGACTATGATTTACTTACTGGACAGCTTATATGGATGTAGAAAGTCTGTACCCGAACCACAACTTTTTGAAAACTCTCACTTTGCACCAACCCGGTGAGTATTTCAAGCTTATATGTTCATATAATTACATTTGTATTATTGTAAGGGCAGACGGTGTCGGAGAGCTGCGCAGGCAATCATAACCAAATCCTAACTCGGGAATCCTAACTTTGGGGACTTTTATTCCCAAAAGGCACTGAAATCCTGAAATAAAACCACTCCTGACAATTGATGGCTTGTCCTTGCCAATGTCAATCGGAGAGATCACTGTCCATGCTCCTGTGTCCGGAGCCCACTCATGTGAAGGCTACGTTGGAAGTTCTGAGTAGGTCTGCTCAGGAGAGCAGAAAGCAGCTGGTGGTGGAGATACTGAAGGATCCTAAGAGAGAGCGCTACATCAGGACACTAGAATATTTACTCAGCTCCACAGACTCATGGTGAGTGCAGATTGATACTACTTTACAGTTTTTACACATTACAGTTTTGCCCTGTTTACACCTGGGCTCTCAAACAACCCATCACGTACTCTATTCCTAAAGGTGTGTCATGCAAACATGCCTTGTGATCAAGGTTGCATTATGGTATTTGTTTGTGTACCTATATAGTACAATGGTTTATTTTACTGTAATAAAGAAGTAATTAGTCCCTGCAAATCAATGTTTGTGCTGCTAAGGCAAAATGCACATCTTTCCTCTAAGTAAGCGTTTGTCTATCCTCTCCTGTGCAGTGAGAGGAAAAGTCTTCCCTGCCTTGTACGGGCCTCGCTTTGCGTTCCCATAACAGCAAGGTCCCCACCCTGAACTCCAATAAGTGATATAGAGGCTGGCTGCCCTTGAATATGCCTGAGTTTGTGACTACTGAATGTGACTACTAAAGAAAATCATGTTTACTGCTGTTTGTCATTTACACAACCATGGTTCCAAGACGCATTTACGTAAATCTCTAAACGCATATTAATATCAGCCTTTACACTGACTGGTGGTTAATGTTTTTCCCGTTGCTCATTCAGGCTTTGCAGTACCGCAGCCTATCTTCTTGGAGTCCTGGTGGAGAGAGAGGAGGTTGTGCAGCAGCTCAAGGCCAAGGCTCCAAAGGGCAGCAACAGCCTTGTTGGGACTCTAGGGAAGCTCCTAACCAGACATGATCCAGACATTGTGATGAATGCTGCTGGTGCTTTAGCCTCTTTGGTAATAGAGTGTGTGTGTGTCTGTGTGTAAAAAAGAGTGTGTGGGGCAGCCTTACCAGTGACCCTCCCTGTCTTGAATCATCCCTCTCTCTCAGGTTGAAAGCACGGCTGGACGTGGTTGGCTACAGAGAGACCAGGCTGTGTTTGGTCAGCTCTTGACCAGCCTGTTGACCCTGCTGGACCACGGAGCGGAGAGCATGGTGAACTCTGCTGCCCTGATCCTGGCCAGGCTGTCCCTGTGTGATGTGGCCTGCCAAGGCCTGTTACGCCACCCCTCAGCCCCCAGCACCTTGGGCTGCCTGGTACAATGCCTGGCACACAGCCATACAGGTCAGAGCTAAGGACGCAGGAGGGATAAGGTCTTGTGTGGCAAAACATAGTGCTGCCAATGCTCTGCACTATTGAACCCAAAATACCAGTAGGAATGTTTTTATTGCTTTGCTAGTCTGGATGTTTCGTCAAATGTTGACAGTGACAGGTTTTCTTGTTTAAAAGATAAACGTTTAGCTGCATGCTTCTAATGGCTGTTTTTCACTTGTAATAGACACGGCTATGAATGCAGCCTTTGCTTTGGGTCGTCTGTGTGGAAGTGAAAGAGGCAGGAGTCTCATTCTGACATTTGCGCCAGAGTACCAACTGGTAAGACACTGTACACATCTGTTGAGGAGAACAGTAGATGGTGGAATAAATAGTAGATTCTGAATCCACACCAAGCTCTGTCATTCAAAAGGGCCTTGTACTTTTCATCTCTCCAGGTTCACAGTCTGCAAGCCCTCATGAGTGAGGTGGCTGGGCCAGAGGCAGGACAGACAGCCTGTTTTGCATTGAGTTGCCTAGTAACAGAAGAAGATGGACACGCTCTGGTGCTGGGTAGCCCATCCCTTCCCAGCCTTCTTGATGCTCTTCTCTACCGCTTACAAACAGAAGACCAGGACAGTGCCTGGTTTGCTGCCATGTACGTATGTCACTCAATCCTCCACTTTACACCCTAGGGCTTACCTCCTTCCATGATCAAGAAGTATTAATAGTCTCACTGTCACTGTACTACTAGAGAACATGGAAAATATTTCACAATCTGTCATAGTGAGGTTAGGTAGCTAGCTGAAGCACACCGCCTCACCCTGCCGTCCCTCTCTCGGTCTCACAGGGCAGTGAAAGTGTTCGTGTCACGACCGGCAGGAGTGTTACACGTGCGAGAGCACAGGTCTCTGAGGGAGCGACTGAAGGTTGTCTTATTACAGTACTCTCTGGAGCATTTCTGTTGAACCAGTTTATGCTAATGTGCCTGGAATGCAGTGTTTGCTTGGTTGGTCAGTTATTACATAGCCTATAGATATTTTTTTCAGTATCAATAGGATGTCTATTACTACATCAATCATATTACTATATCAAAGTTTTATTATATATGTCAATATCCATTTACAGTTATCAATTGAAAATTAAATTGTCTTACATGCATTCATTACATTGTCTCAATCCCTTTCTGACTGTCTCCTCCAGTCTCTCTCCAGCTCTCCCTCCATTGGCAAGGATCTCAGGGAGGAAGTGACCTCATGTCTTAGGAAGCTGGAGCCACTTGTTAAGCCATTGCCCCCGACAACTAGGCGCCTCCCATCTGGGGCCTGCACTGTGTCATGGGAGAAGTGTTTCCCTGAGAGTGGCCTAGAGGTCACTTACAGGTCAGCTGGATGCAGGAATGTTAAGGAGTGTTATTATAGGGACCTTTTCACCAAATACACCCTCTCGCAATATTCTTAGAGGAATCCAGAAAATATCAAAGTGTGCTAACAAACAACCAGTTTTACATTGTGGCATACTGGCATTTAACATAGAATTGCAGAAACAACGAACAAATACTGAAATGTATCTTTTTTAGCAATAAGCTGATATGTGGTCTCTTACTGTCCTCAGCCTTCTGGACAGAGAGATAGTTCTGTATCGTGGAACCCAATGTCACGTGACTTTACCGGTATCAGTCCTCAAACCTGGACATGAGTTCTCACTCCGACTGATCCACTCTTCCGCTGATGGAGACACCAGCCCCTGCAGCGAGCCTGTGCTATTGGTCATAGAATCAGAGGAGACGGGGACAAGGCCTGGTCCTCCACAGAAGCTGCGCGTGATTGGATGCACAGCCTCTCATGTGCGACTGAGTTGGGTTGCGCCGGCGGGTGAGCTGAAGCCCCAGGTGTATCAGCTGTATCGTGGGGAAACACTACTAGATACCACAACAGAGCTGAGGTAAATGATGCTGTAACAATCAATGTCCTTTTTAAAACAGCTCCTTTTGAGTAAAGAGTTATCATCATCCAAACACTATATTATGTTATTTGCCAGGGCTGTAGTGGGTGGTCTGTCCCCGGGAACCATTTTCCAGCTGGGTGTGTGCGCCGTGGGGCCAGGGGAAGAGGTGGGCCCCTGTGCGGAGGTGGAGGTCCGTACAGCCAAGGACCAGGACCACGCACCCAGCGGCCTGACCATGGTGGTGCTGGGCAGGCATGAGCTGCAGATCATGTGGGGGGCTCCCCTGGTGCCCCTGGGTCGCCTGTTCAACTATGAGCTGAGGCTGAACGATTGCGTGGCTTACTTGGGCACGGCGCGTGCTCACACTGCCCGCCGTCTGGCCGCCAACACGGCCTACACCTGTACTGTAACGGCCATCACCACCAGAGGGCGCTCTCAGAGCCGGTCCGTCACTAAGAGGACCGCTCGCGACGAGTACCCGTACACACAGAGGTGAGAAGAGGAGAGACAATCAGATTATATCTCTAACATGTAGCTTGTGTAACTGAATCTATCCATTGACAGGGTGGACTTTAAGAGTGTTCGGTCTCAAGTGATGCTCTTTCCCATGTGTGGGGGCCGTATCACAAGCCACAGTTTTGTTATATTCTGTCCGTCTGGCTGCCTATCAGGTGTCTGTACTCCTCCAGCCGTCAGCCTCCTCCTAAGATTCCTTCATCACCAACAGAGGTCAGACGAAAGGTCACAGAGATCGGGGAAAAGGCCAAGAAACCCCACTCTGCACACGACCATCTGACCAAGGTCCATCTGTCCAGCAGGCAATACAGAGGGACTGATCACGACAGAGCGAGACACAGGTTACCCTCATCTGAAACGAAGCTTTGTCATTTGAGAGATCATCTTGACGTGTAGATTTGTTGTGTGATTTTATGTCCTTTTCTTTTCCTTCCTCCAGGCAACCTTTGGTCTCCACTTCATCTGCTGGCTGTGAAAGCAGCAAAATGGAATCATCTGAGGTAGGCCTACCTACACTTTGGTATCTTAGACAGTGCAGTAACAAAGCAATTTTGGGGGAATGATTTCTCCTGTTTTACTGTATTTCTTTGTTCTAGATGATGACCATGGGGCTGGTGAATGGATATGATGCAAAGGCCTTATGGAGGAGAGCCAAAGAGAGGGCAGGAGTATCTGTCTTCCCTGCTGGGCTTCCAGTCCGGCCCCTGCTCCATCTCCAGGCTAAGACTGAGGAAAACCTGCTTGAGAGGCAGTCCCACCGTGGCCTGGACCAGCATTTAGACCCTTCATGCCTCAGGGCCCAAATAAGCCCATGTAGGTAGTCTGACTAGACATCCTGGTTGTCTCCCACAATTTTCTAATGTTCTGGCTTAACACGTTTGTATGTAATAGAACGTCAGTTTGGCATAGAGGAGCTACGTCACTGCCTATGCCACTACCTTATCCGCTTGAATAAAATAGAAAATAGTAGCTAGCAAGATGGAGATCACAGACATTATTTTGAATGAGTTCATTTTCCAAGTGGCTAATTTGCATCAATTAAAAACACTGCAAAGGTTTGGCCTGCAAACTTTGTTTACAAATTGTGACGTTCTGGCATGTTTTCCTCGTGATTTGTTGGGAGAGTTGTCTGTCTGAAGAGGGCCCTCCCCGGATTAAAACAAACAAACCTTTATTGAAGTTGCCAAAAGAGTAATTGAAAACAGAACCTAGTCACTGCTGTTTCCTAGGGTCGAGACTACCAGGTTATATTTGTGTGTCAAATAGATAGAGGCTTCACTGGTCATGGGTAATGGTGCACCTATTGTATAACCCCAGGGATGCTTCTCCAGTGGAGTGCTCTCAGAAGAGGACCTAGAGACAGAGGAAAACTCCCCTGTATCCCCCATCATATAGGTGAATATGTCACATATTTAGCAACAACACAAATGCACTATTCCTGTCATACATCTGTTTCTGTCTATGTATGTGCTTGTGTTTATGTCTGTTTGTGGTGGTACATACAACAGATGCAGTGAAGTTAGTCCATCCCATTCCTCCCTCCTACCCACAATTGGACTGGACAGGAAACTATAAAGACAAGCTGCTGAGAGACCGGTAGGGGTCCTGTTGACTTTTTATCTGGAACTTAAACGCTCTGCTGTCTTTCAATATTGTGTTCTGCCTTAACATCCCTTCCTGTAACCTTAACCCTCTGTCTGTGTACATCTCTGTCCTAGGACAGGGCTTTTGACAGGACCAAGAGTGCAGAGCGAAATCCGAGGAAGACATCCCCTAACAACAAACTGGACCAAGCTAAGCTGATAATGATCCGTAGAGGAAAGCATGGGTTTACACGGAAAAATCTAAAACAAGCAGAGAATGGTGCTGCTTCAGAGAATGGTGCTGCTTCAGAGAATGGGTTTTGGGGGCTCGTCTCAATACCAGTGATTTTCATAAAGACTGTGTGAATGGAAAAATGTAATAATCAACTGTTACAGGCTTGTTATTCAGTATTAATGCCCGGAATTCAATTTTTTAAAATGTTTTGTTTATTTTGATGCCCATGTTTGTTTCAAATCACTGATGTTAAATGAGTGAATCGCAAATCATAGATACTCATTTTTGCATCAATCATATGGTTAAAGAAGTATTACTCAGCAGAAAATAAACTATCCCACCAAACAAAAGATTTTTCTGTCCCCAAAATAGAGTACAGTAATGTATCTCTCTCTTTACTCCTTCAACTTTTATGCAACATATTGGTAGCCGCTGCAGCTCAGCTCAGAAGACACACATTCTGTTTTGAAATGTAAAACTGGATGATGGAATGTATTTTTTTCTGACGTTATTGTCAGATTATCCAGCCTCGTCATTATTTTACTAGTGTAGTTGTACCTGTGTTGTGAACAGAGACATTTTTAGAGGACATATTCAACATCAAGCAATCATCTCAAATTGGGTTGCACATTTTGGGGGAATATACAGAGGTGGAAACTTTCCGTGGGAATTAACGGGAATGAACTGAAATATATGGGAATTAATATTAATACCATTTAAATGTAGATGTTTTTTTGCATTGGATATATTTACCATATCATATGGAGACAGAAACCTTTTACCTTATCATCAGTAGACATAATTGCAAATGATTAAATCCTTCCAATAGAAATCAAAAAAAGATTTAATTATGAATTAAATGAGTTGACTCTTCTTCACATGGGAAGATTTCACTGAACAACAAAAGAAAGGGAATATTGAATGATCCCCAATGATCCATCGCATCTCCCAAAAACATTTTCAACATACATCTGTAAAATGATAGTCTAGAAACTAAAGCTTTGGTTTTCTTCCTCTCAGGACGATGGAGGCAACAGGGGAAAAAGCCTCAGATCCACAAAGTCCCTTCCACCAGGTAGCTGATGCAATATGTTGGAACAACTGCCATATTGCATCTCCATCCCAAAGCCCTTGCTTGGAAGTGTACTTTGTCAGACTGCCAAGAACCTTGCTCTCCTCCAGGCCAAGGTGGCAAGACACGGTAGTGATGACACCATAGGCCTTGTTGATCCAGACAGGATGCTCTTGCCAGCATACTTGGAATCAAACTTGTACGCTGCAGCGTGTATGGGCTTCAGGCAGAAGTCTTCACGCTTTTTGATGTATTTCAGCACTGCAGTTTCCTTTGCTTGGAGCAACAGTGAAGTGGGCAGGGCAGTACAGATCTCTTTTCTTACATCTGCAAGCAGAGTCTGAACATCAGACAGGATGGCATTGTCTCCCTCAATCTGTGCAATGGCTGCTGCTATAGGTTCCAGGAGTTTCAGGCTGCTTACCACTCTCTCCCAAAATACATCATCCAGGAGGATCCTCTTGATGGGGCTGTCCATATCGGCTGACTGTGATATGTCCATATCGGCTGACTGTGATATGGACATTTCTTGGAGAGACTCTTTCCCCTCCAGGAGACTGTCAAACATGACAACACCACCCCAATGGGTGTTGCTGGGAAGCTTCAATGTGTTGCTCTTATTCTCACTTTGCTTGGTGAGGTAGATTGCTGCTATAACTTGATGATCCTTCACATACCTAACCATTTCCTTGGCTTTCTTGTAGTGTGTATCCATTGTTTTCAGTGCCACGATGTCCTTGAGGAGCAGATTCAAAGCATGAGCAGCACAGCCAATGGGTGTGATGTGAGGGTAGGACTCCACTTTAGATCAAGCAGCCTTCATTGTTCACAGCATTGTCTGTCACCAGTGCAAATACCTTCTGTGGTCCAAGGTCATCGGTGACTGCCTTCAGCTCATCTGCAACGTAGAGACGGGTGTGTCTGTTGTCCCTTGTGTCTGTGCTCTTGTAGAATACTGGTTGAGGGGTGGAGATGATGTAGTTAATTATTCCTTGCCCACAAACATTCGACCACCCATCAGAGATGATTGCAAAACTTTCTGCTTTCTCTATGATTTGCTTGATCTTCACTTGAACTCTGTTTGAACTCTGCATCCAGCAAATGAGTAGATAAATCATGTCTGGTTGGAGGGGTGTATGCTGGGCGAAGAATATTCAGAAATCTCTTCCAATACACATTGCCTGTGAGCATCAGAGGTGAGCCAGTTGCATTACACAGCTCGAGCAAGACATTCATCAGTATTTCTCTGACTACGCTCCTCCATTGAGTAAAAAAAACATTGAATTCCAGGAGGACCATGAGCTGTTGCTATCGATAAGGTGTCTGATTCATCATTTCCACCTCGAATAGAAGTAGAGGGACTTTTGTCAGATGTTGCTTGTTGTGAGCGCTGAGGAAACTTTATGCACTTGGCCAGATAATTCTGCATCTTTGTTGCATTCTTCACATATGATTTGGCACAGTATTTGCAAATGTACACAGCTTTTCCTTCTACATTAGCTGCAGTGAAATGTCTCCACACATCAGATAGTGTCCGTGGCATTTTCCTGTAAATATATATATTTTTTAAATCAATTTAAAACCTCAAATACAGTTCCATGTACAGAGAAATAGTTAAGCAGTTAGATTAAGATACATGTTTTAAAATGAAACATGTATGGAAACAGCAGGCTCAAGCAAGCTAAAACCCACATGGTTGCAAAAACTAACTTGCAGAAATTGTTAACAAGTTACAAATTATTTAAACACACTTTGCTGTAGGCTACTATTTACTAGGTAACAAAACATCATGTATGTCATATAAAATATATTCACTCCACCTAGTATTGTAATCAAAACTTACCAGAAAGCATGTAGTCCTTGGCTCAGACAGTGTCGTAGTGTGGGCTCAATAGCATCTCATTAGTGTGCAAGATCTTGAGAATCAGCTGTACATGTGATGGAAGAGTGCACTGCACATGTGATGGAAGAATGCACTGTGCATGCAGAGGGTTGCAATTCCATTGAATTGGAGATACTTTAACCAAAATATGCCACAAGACCTAGAATTGCCTTATGTGTATCCCACAAAAAAGTTAACTGTTATAAGCTAACTTTTTTGATAAATTTAAGCAAAATTCCCAAAATTGTTTTGAATTAATCATCACTTTAGAAAATGTTATCCATTCCGTTGTGTTAGGTTTTGAAACAACATCCACAACAGCCATGTTTTACCCTGTTTCAACCTGCTTTTGAACAAATTTCTTCAAATTGATCATCACAGTGAGGTGAGTTTTAAAAGCATGATACTGTTTTGATAAGTGGCTGTTAGGGTGCTACCTAAGCATGTCCTGAGTGCATAGAGGAGATTACCACGACTCAACAGTCACATGGAATTCTACTGCCATTGCAGTGGTAATATGGTCACCACTACAGCCCTAGCTGCTATTCTATTCTATGTGGACTCCACCGGAATTCTTGGTGTGCACAATACTGTACCTGATGAAGAGGGATAACATATGGCCAGGGGTTTATTCAGCTCTCTGACATCTCTCGGTGTCAGTCTGTGCTGTCTGTGTTGCAGTATCAGAGCCTGCAGCTGAGGAACCAGCTGGGCCGAAGAAGACCCCATATGGAGATGTGATGGAATGACCACAAGACATACTCATGTACAGGCAACCCCAGCTCTCTGCTTCACATCACACCAGGTCAATCCCATCAACGAGCACATTTATTTATTATGGTTTGACTGTGTCACCACCAATGGACGATGTTCTGCCATGTTAGACTTCTTTTCACGCAACTCTCTTTTTGGAGCCTTGTAAAGGGTTTAGTTAGGACCGGGACAATACCAGTATGTATCTTGATATTTTTTTCCATGGCCAAAATAAAATCACGAAGCAGACCTAATTCTTTGTTCCTTTAAAAACCTGCTGTATGTAAATAATTGTGTGCTATAGCTTGGGAAATAAATGTGACTGGATGAATCTGCTTCATGTTTTGTTTCCTTGCCATGATACTAATGAGTATGGTGAAACTGGTATCCTCCCGGCCCTAGTTTCAGTTGATCATTGTATTTCTTCAGATTTGGCCACCTTCGACTTGTGTCCAGATGTGTACCGTATAGCCTATTGTAGGGGTATTCAACTCTTAATTGCACCCACCTGGTGTCCAAGGTCTAAAACAGTGATTAGAGGGGAACGATTTTAAAAAAGCAGTGGAACTGGCTTCAAGGTCGGAGTTGAGTTTAAGGGGCCTAGTGCATATGTAATATATGGAAAAGGTAGGGGGAAACATTGTTATTCTCTGTCACAGAGTGGTCCTTGGGACGCAAGTGAAACTTGAGTCTTGAGGTTGAATAAACGATGTCCATTTGATCACATCCTGAAAATACTGGGTTTATTGCAATAGAAGTCATGGCCATCATCATCAAGCTTTTATCTCCTCAAAGATAATCCACTGTTGACACATGGAAGTAAGGGTGAGATTTCCAGACAGATATGCTGTGGGATTTGGAACAGGATATGAGGGCTGATGATGATGCTGCATTTTGAGTTCCACAAATCATTTTTTTCTTTTTTTTTTGGGGGGTGTTCAAATTTGAAGCTCATGATCATGTAATATTCTTTATGTATGGGTTGGCATGTTGTATGGTGAAACAAACCTGTAGTTTCATAATTTGCCACTAGTGGTCAGTATCGATTGAGGTTTTGTATAACCGCTGAGCCTGTAACACAGTTTGGGACAGATTATAGTCACAGAATAACATACGGTACATACCGTATATCACTAGATATAAAGGGCATGAGGATGCCTTACTTACATGATGCTTTACTGTTTGACAAAAGGTCTGATAGAATTCCATTGTAAGGACTGTACTGTCTGCATTCATTAACTTGGTGAGCAGCTCCTTTAAGAGTTGACCAACCCTTTCTGTTCTTAAGAAATGTGCCATGTGATGCATTAAAACATATGTCAAGGGAAGACGCTGCCCTAATAACTTGAGATCTTGTGTTGTCATTCAGTGATCGCAGGTATCAAAGCAATGTGTATTTTCACTTTCACATTTGTGAGTACTTTGCATGATATGCTGAATTCTGTTCATTTAAAAGTCAACGGAAGTTCCACTGATTTAGAAGACAGCAATGATGACTGGAGGGAAAGAAGGGAATTAAACTCCAAGTTTTTTATAGTAAACTGAAAGTAAAACAATAACTAAACATGAAAAAAAAACATTTAATAATCTGAAATAAAATAATTAAGCCCATTTGGAAAAGCTAAAACTATACCGAAACTATTTTGCCTGGCTACCCAAACTCCTTGCTCCGGCCAAACGCTACGCCCACAGACGTCAGTTTCTTCTCCGCAATGAGTCTGGATCTGAGTACCTCCCAGACGAGTTCTAGAACGTTAACACATTCTAACCGTTCTGATTGGTCCCAGAAACCGATGGGTTGGGCCAGAACCAGAACACACATGGGTAAAGCAGAGTTTTGAAAATTCGTCACTGGCTTTGATACTCTGATTGGTTAGAAATTATCCAATCGCTGATTACTTTGTTTCGTATGACACCCCTCATTTTGACATCACCACAAATTACTTCAATGAGGGCAGTCTCAGACTGAAGTATGTAGCAAATATAGAGGCCTCCCGAGGGGCGCAGTGGTCTAAGGCACTGCATCGCAGTGCTAGCTGTGCCACTAGAGATTCTGGGGCCAAGTCCAGACTCTGTCGTAGCCGGCCGAGACCGGGTGACCCATGGGGCAGCACACAATTGGCCCAGCGTCGTCCGGGTTCGGGGAGGGTTTGGCCGGCAGGGATGTCCTTGTCCCATTGCACACTAGAAACTCCTGTGGCGGGCCGGATGCAGTGCACGCTGTTACTGTCGCCAGGTGTACGGTGTTTCCTCCGACACATTGGTGCGGCTGGCTTCCCGGTTAAGCAGTGCGGCTTGGTTGGGTTGTGTTTCGGAGGAGGCACGGCTCTCTATCTTCGCCTCTCCCGTGTCCGTACAGGAGTTGCAGCGATGAGACAAGACTGTAACTACCAATCGGGTACCATGAAATTGGGGTAATTCAGAAGATTGGGGTTTTCAAGCTTCTGAATCATTGAGATTAACTTTATAATTGAAAGGTCGACTCAGCGAGATCATGTTGCCTCGAACAGCACCACAGATATTGGGTGTGTTCGAGCCATAAGGCTAACGAGTCGATCGTAGACAAAATTCGGCGAGTAAAGTCGGGGGAGGTGCAACGGTGACAGTGGAAAGTCAGACACTGGTGGTTTTCCAACCGCAAGGCTCAGATCAACATTGCAGTGTCAACATAGCTGCTTTTATTTATACAAGGTTTTTAATTATAAATGTGGAAATATACCCCTACAACACACAGTCACAAACTGAAAACATAACGTCTCAAATCTAATGTTCATTCCTATACCCTTTAGCTTTAGAATAGCGGACAAGTTGGTTCCTGTTTCAGTCATGTCTTTGGTCATGTTTGCGTGGGTCAACCAAAAACACCCTTATGATTGGTTGACAAATAGTGCCTCCCACAATGCAGGAAATGGCTGCATGGTGCAGTTGGTGAGAAGCAACAGCAGCGACTTAATCAAAAACAACCTTACCTTTGATCAAATGGTCATTGACTTGACAAAATGTATCCACTCGAACGGGATGAGTGTGATGCAAGACCTTGCTCTCTCCTACAGTCATTGGCCATGTTCGAGAGGAAACCACTGGGAACTCGGAAATCTCCGACTTAGTTGCATTCAACTCGTAAAAAAACAACTCAGACTGGGATTTATTTGTATTTTTATGGTCATCCAACTCGGAATTCTAAGTTGGAAAAACCGGGCATCTTTCTAGAGTTCTGACTTTTCGATCTGAAAATCACTGACGTCATGATTTGACCTTGTTTTTTTCGCCAGAGTTCCTAGTTGTCTTGAAAGCACCATTAGCCTCGTGCTTCTTCACTCCTGGTTGTTGTGTAAATTGACCCACAACTACTGTTTACTTTGTCCATCCTGACCCACACTTTATGCATTACTGCCCCAGAGTGGCAAGAAGTGGAATCCCAACTAACACAAAAACAATACATCACATAAATGGCTCCTAGCCTCCCACGAATTGGCTACTTGATATCCCTAACACAAAAACTAAATCATATAAAAATGAAATAGAAATGTTTTTATAAAACTTAAACTAAATAAAAACGAGTAAATCAGATCTCAAAACTAACTGAAACTATACTACATTTCAAATAAAAATCTTAAAACTAATATAAATAAAAACAGCTATAATAACCTTGGTGAGCACAGACACCATGTAAGCTAATGTGATGGTGACTGTAATGATTCATAACATAATGTTCATTCAACTAAAGCAGTTGAAAATGGAGAGGCTAAAACAGTCAGCGTTGTTAATGTACAACGTTAACGTACAGGATTTGCCTCTGAAACATACATTAAACAGATCATGTTTGCCTTTATGTCACAGTGTATATATATATATATATACAGTGTATATATATATATATATACTGAGTATACAAAACATTAGGAATATCTGCTCTTTTTGTGACCGACTGACCAGGTGAATTGTTATTTATTTATTTTCTATTTCACCTTTATTTAACCAGGTCGGCCAGTTGAGAACAAGTTCTCATTTAAAACTGCGATCTGGCCAAGATAAAGCAAAGCAGTGCGACAAAAACAACAACACAGAGCTACACATTGGATAAAAAAATGGACAGTCAATAACAAAATAGAAAATCTGTATACAGTGTGCGCAAATGAAGTAAGGAGGTAAGGCAGGCCATAGTGGCGAAGTAATTACAATTTAGCAATTGACACCGGAGTGATAGATGTGCAGATGAGGATGTGCAAGTAGAAATACTGGTGTATAAAAGAGCAGAAAGAAAACAAATATGGGGATGAGGTAGGTAGTTGGTTGGATGGGCTATTTACAGATGGGCTGTGTACAGCTGCAGTGATCGGTAAGCTGCTCTGACAGCCGATGCTTGAAGTTAGTGAGGGAGATATAGGTCTCCAACTTCAGTGATTTTTCCAATTCATTCCAGTCATTGGCAGCAGAGAACTGGAAGAAAGGCGGCCAAATGAGGTGTTGGCTTTGGGGATGACCAGTGAGATATGCCTGCTGGAGCGCGTGCTACGGCTGGGTGTTGCTATGGTGACCAGTGAGCTGAGATAAGGCGGGGCTTTACCTAGCAAAGACTTATAGATGACCTGGAGCCAGTGGGTTTGGTGACGAATATGTTGCGAGGACCAGCCAACGAGAGCATACAGGTCACAATGGTGGGTAGTATATGGGGTTTTGGTGACAAAATGGATGGCACTGTGATAGACTGCATCCAATTTGATGAGTAGAGTGTTGGAGGCTATTTTGTAAATGACATCACCGAAGTCAAGGATCGGCAGAATAGTCAGTTTTACAAGGGTATGTTTGGCAGCATGAGTGAAGGAGGTGTTGTTGCGAAATAGGAAGCCGAATTTAGATTTAATTTTGGATTGGAGATGCTTAATATGAGTCTGGAAGGAGAGTTTACAGTCCAGCCAGACATGTAGGTATTTGTAGTTGTCCACATATTCTAAGTCAGAACCGTCCAGAGTAGTGATGCTAGGTGGGCGGGCGGATGCGGGCAGCAATCGGTTGAAGAGCATGCATTTTGGTTTACTAGCATTTAAGAGCAGTTGGAGGCCACGGAAGGAGTGTTGCATGGCATTGAAGCTCATTTGGAGGTTTGTTAACACAGTGTCCAAAGAAGGGCCAGATGTATACAGGATGGTGTCGCCTGCGTAGAGATGGATCAAAGAATCACCCGCAGCAAGAGCGACATCATTGATATATACAGAGAAAAGTGTTGAACCGAGATCGGCCCGAATCCAGGTGTTAGGTTCTAAATAAACAGAGTAAAAACTCACGGACGATTAGTAACCCTCAAACCAAGTTTATTCACCCACTGGGTCACACAGCTGCATAAGACAAAGACATGTTTCCACCAGCACAAGTATATACACCCCAACGTGGGTGAAGTCTCTTCCTTCCCTCTAAACATGACATCTTTATTGCTAGGCAGAACTTTAGTGATATCTGCTCTTCCTCACTTCATCTGACCTGACCTCGGCCCCAGATTCCTCACTCCTCCCTGTAGGATCCCTGATGTCTAACAATAAGATATTCTAACAGAATGTAAACGTTCTACATTCCCCTCTCTCCTTCAGTGACTTGAACAAGGATATTTCATATTTTCAAGGTTAGAAGTCAGAACCCATCATAGGTGAAAGCTATGATCCCTTATTAATGTCACTTGTTAAATCCACTTCAATCAAGTGTAGGTGAAGGGGAGGAGACAGGTTAAAGAAGGATTTTTAAGCCTTGAGACAATTGAGGCATGGATTGTGTATATGTGCCATTCAGAGGCTGAATCGGCAAGACAAAAGATTTAGGTGCCTTTGAACAGGGTATGGTAGTAGGTGCCTGGCGCACCAGTTTAAGTGTGTCAAGAACTGCAATGCTGCTGGGTTTTTCACACTCAACAGTTTCCTGTGTGTCTTAAGTATGGTCCACCACTCAAAGGACATCCAGTCAACTTGACACAACTGTGGGACGCTTTGAAGTCAGCATGGGCCAGCATCCCTGTACAATGATTTCAACACTTTGTAGAATCCGAATAGGAGGGTGTTCCTAATGCTTTGTACACTCAGTGTATATAGCAAATGCTACGAGTCTGGAGAGGAGACTTTGGTCAGCATTATTTAGGCATGTCAACACTAGCTGGCTCACATATGTGTAAATCCACTCTCACACCTCTCTTGTGAGAATTTGCTCATCTGGGTTGAAGCAGAGGTGAGAGCATGAAATTGTGACCATATGACACAAGTCAGTGTATTCTACTTCCTCATTGCAGTAACTGCCTGTAGTTATGGCCCTGCTCTGTAGATTATTGCCATTCAGCGCTCCTGACAGAATAGATTATGACTTGTACATCACTCAGAATCCATCTCTCACCAGCATCTGCCCACACATCAGAGGAGAGGTGTATATGTCCCATCTGCTTTGGTCTCAGTGAATAGCTGCTTGTCCGAGAATGAGAAATGCTTTTCTTTGCCATTGAGGGCTGACAGGGTCTTGTTTGTGTACAGTACAACAGGTAATCTGGGCCCAGCAGATTGATAACCTATGGTGCGGCGACCAGGGATTAGCCATAAGAGAGTGCCAAGGGGTCTCATAATGCATTGGCAGCATGGGGCAGCCAGGTAAGGTGAGACACCTTGTTAAATGTGCAACCAGAGGAGAAAAAAATTCTATATTACCTGTACTCCACACACAGAGACGAGTACAAAGCTCTCCCTCGCCCTCCATTTGGTAAATCTGACCACAATTCTATCCTTCTGATTCCTGCTTACAAACAAAAAATTAAAGCAGGAAGCACCAGTGACTCGGCCTATAAAAAAGTGGTCAGATGAAGCAGATGCTAAACTACAGGACTGTTTTTCTATCACAGACTGGAACATGTTCCGGGATTCTTCTGATGGCATTGAGCAGTACACCACATCAGTCACTGGTTTTATCAATAAGTGCATCGAGGACGTCGTCCCCACAGTGACTGTACATACATACCCCAACCAGAAGCCATGGATTACAGGCAATATTCGCACTGAGCTAAAGGGTAGAGCTGCCGCTTTCAAGGTGCGGGACTCTAATCTGGAAGTTTACAAGAAATCCTTTTATGCCCTGCGACGAACCATCAAACAGGCAAAGCGTCAATACAGGGCTAAGATTGAATCATACTACACCAGCTCCAACACTCATCTTATGTGGCAGGGCTTGCAAACTATTACAGACAACAAAGGGAAGCACAGCCGCGAGCTGCCCAGTGGCACGAGCCTACCAGACGAGCTAAATCACTTCTATGCTCGCTTCGAGGCAAGCAACACTGAGGCATGCATGAGAGCATCAGCTGTTCCGGACGACTGTGTGATCACTCTCTCCGTAGCTGAAGTGATTAAGACCTTTAAACAGGTCAACATACACAAGGCTGCGGGGCCAGACGGATTACCATGACGTGTGCTCCGGGCACACGTCCTGTCCTTTGATTGAGTCTGTAATACCAACATGTTTCAAGCAGACCACCATAGTCCCTGTGCCCAAGAACACAAAGGCAACCTGCCTAAATTACTACAGACCCGTAGCACTCATGTCCGTAGCCATGAAGTGCTTTGAAAGGTTGGTAATGGCTCACATCAACACCATTATCCCAGAAACCCTAGACCCACTCCAATTTGCATACCGCCCAAACAGATCCACAGACGATGCAATCTCTATTGCACTCCACACTTCCCTTTCCCACCTGGACAAAAGGAACACTTATGTGAGAATGCTATTCATTGACTACAGCTCAGTGTTCAACACCATAGTACCCTCAAAGCTCATCGCTAAGCTAAGGATCCTGGGACTAAACACCTCCCTTTGCAACTGGATCCTGGACTTCCTGACGGGCCGCACCCAGGTGGTGAGGGTAGGTAGCAACACATCTGCCACGCTGATCCTCAACACTGGAGCTCCACAGGGGTGCGTGCTCAGTCCCCTCCTGTACTCCCTGTTCACCCACGACTGCATGTCCAGGCACGACTCCAACACCATCATTAAGTTTGCAGACGACACAACAGTGGAAGCCTGATCACCGACAACGACGAGACAGCCTATAGGGAGGAGGTCAGAGACCTGGCCGGGTGGTGCCAGAATAACAACCTATCCCTCAACGTAACTAAGACTAAGGAGATGATTGTGGACTACAGGAAAAGGAGGACCGAGCACGCCCCCATTCCCATCGACGGGGCTGTGGTGGAGCAGGTTGAGAGCTTCAAGTTCCTTGGTGTCCACATCAACAACAAACTAGAATGGTCCAAACACACTAAGACAGTCGTGAAGAGGGCACGACAAAGCCTATTCCCCCTCAGGAAACTAAAAAGATTTGGCATGGGTCCTGAGACCCTCAAAAGGTTCTACAGCTGCAACATCGAGAGCATGGTTGCACTGGTTGCATCACTGCCTGGTACGGCAATTGCTCAGCCTCTGACCGCAAGGCACTACAGAGGGTAGTGTGTACGGCCCAGTACATCACTGGGGCTAAGCTGCCTGCCATCCAGGACCTCTACACCAGGCGGTGTTAGAGGAAGGCCCTAATAATTGTCAAAGACCCCAGCCACCCCAGTCATAAACTGTTCTCTCTACAAGACTCCTGAACAGGTAATCAAATGGCTACCTGGACTGTTTGCAGTTCAGGCAGTCCCCCCCAACACGTCTTTTTACACTGCTGCTACTCTCTGTTTATCAGATATGCATAGCCACTTTAACTATACAGTCATGTACATACTACCTCAATTGGGCCGACCAACCAGTGCTCCCGCACATTGGCTAACCAGGCTATCTGCATTGTGTCCCGCCACCCGCCAACCCCTCTTTCACGCTACTGCTTTTCTCTGTTCATCATATATGCGTAGTCACTTTAACCATGTACATACTACCTCAGTCAGCCTGACTAACCAGTGTCTGTATGTAGCCTCGCTACTGTATATAGCCTGTCTTTTTACTGTTGTTTTATTTCTTTACTTAACTATTGTTCACCTAACACCTTTTTTGCACTATTGGTTAGAGCCTGTAAGTAAGTATTTCACTGTAAGATCTACTACACCTGTTGTATTCGGCGCACGTGACAAATAAACTTTGATTTGATTTGACACCACTATGTGGCTCTCCCAGCTCTCCCTGACAATCTCCAACTGCCTGGGGCTGCTCCTCAGCTGGGTCTGTCTACCAGTAGTTTTATGTGTGTCATAAATACATTTCATCCTATTGACTCTGAATGACTTTTCAGGTAGACAATGTTGTGTCTCACGCAATGCATTGGCCAACAACCCAAAAACGACAACCCCAAGATTGACCCAGTGTAGTAGTGAAGTTCAGTCTTCTCTAGAGTAGGGTCCTTAAGGATAAGAATAAACAGAGGCTGGGTAAAACATGAAGATGTAGTATGGTTCAAGCTCCTTGTCGCAAGGCGCTCAAAATCATACTTGAACTAGTGTCAACAGACATACCCAATTGGTGTGACATTTCTGTTGTACATACCAGAGGTGTGTTATTACCATATAGTGGCAAGCACACTGATAAACAATGCTTCCAAAAACAAGAACACATTTTTCATCGTAAGCCCTGCAGTCACATGATGGATTCTATAGATGGCTTAGAACTAGACATGCATTACAATCTATAAAAAAATAGTGTATTTATAGGAGTTTGAGCAAGGATTTGGCTTTGCATCAGTACTGTAAGAAAAACACAGTCCATTTTTAATACACCATTTTATACACCAACACAGTCCGTTTTTATACACCATTTTATACACCAACAGAGTCCGTTTTTATATTTGCATAGCTGAACTAGTTTATTTTTTCAATTTTGTTTTTCTTAATGGAGGCCAGTGAAACAATGGATTCCTTTTACACATAACTCCCAGGAGAAACTAGGTGACCAAAGTCCAGGCCCTTAGGTACCCAAAGAAGTGCTTAAAGAAAACCTCTTAACAATACTAGGCGCCAGGAACAGATTGGAGAAGTGGATTGGCATGGACAAAACTCATCCAGGATTGGATTGTTTTCATTTGATGACAGACATGAAGTCAAATCATAACTGAAGGCTAAATGATAAAAATACTTGATACAATCTGTTCTCTCCTTTAGTCTCCATGGCCTAAATTCACTTCCACTTCCTCTTTGTCTTCCACTGTGACTAAGCTTTGATTAAAAGACTGTATGATTTTGAAGCACTTCTCGAAAAAGAATATTGCAGTGACCCAGCTCTCAAATCATTTGCCACATGTAGTGATATTGTTGAAGGGAGAGACAGAAATACAGAGAGCAAGCAAGGCACAGAGTGAGAAAAAAGGTATGGTGTGTGTGTGTGTGCACATATGCACGCCTGAGGGCCGGGTGGCTAGTGGGGTGAGGAAAAGTATGGTTCTAATAAGTAAGATTAACAATACCAGGGATAAGTCCCTCAGCGCACAGATGGTTTAGCTTCCACTCATGATCTGTGGGCACTGCAGTGAGTGTGTGAGTGTGTGTTTGTGTGACTGTGGCGGTGTATGCAGGCCTCTAAACTAAACATCGTAATTGGTAGCACTGGTGATAATAAAAAAATTAAAAAGCTTTAGATACAGCCTATATGAAAACGAGCTACTTTTGAAGCATGTTGTGCCTTTAGAAACTAATATGTAACCCTGTAAATAGCCTACATTAGTTTATTATAAAAGCTCAAATGTTCATATTCATTACATACCTGTTATTGAAATGACAAAGTCATTTGTGGAATACTAGACTTCTAAGTTGTGTTAAAGCACTATTTAACTATTGAGATTCCCCTGGTTTTAATGTATATGATTGAGATGAGATTCATTACATTGAAAATTGTACACTGTCTATTTAAAAATGTCCGATTTGTGTTGACAAGCAAGAGATCTGTCATTCATTCGCTGCTATTGATCACTAATCTCCTGAATCTCTTTTCCTTTCTTTCTGTGCCACCAAATGTTTGGATATACTGATAAAGATAACAAGTTGTTAGCTAGCTAGCCAATGGGGAAACGTAACTGAACGACGGGCGAGTAGTTTTAGAACGCCCCACGACATGGTTATGAATGTAAAATGCTGTCCCGGTGAACCGCAATAGGAAGATACAAATGTTGCTTCGGTGTCTTCTATCTGGAAGCAAGCCATTTTCGCTGTAGTAATGTTGCTCTCAAGACAACTGGGAACTCTGAAAAAGACGACGTCAAATTGACGTCTGTGATTTTCAGGTTGAAAAGTCGGACTGTGCATATTCACTATATCATTGTTGGGTCAGTGCCACTTAAAATAAAAGTTTGATTTTGGACAATTTCCTCTTCCAGTTTTTCAAATCAAAATGTTATGGGTCTCACATTTAGCAGATGTTATTGCGGGTGTAGCTAAATGCTTAGATGGACATCATCTTCTATTTGCGTCTCCCTTTCGCCTAGGCCTATTATATGGACAACGTTGTTTTTATTTATCTGTTTGTCAGTGTCAGCAGAGTAGGCTAACCTGTAATTTGTCGTATTAAATCAGATTTTGCTAATGTCTCCAGTTAGTGGCGACCCTCCCGGGGAACCTTGTTCCAGAGCTCCGACTTTTCAACCTGAAGATCACAGACGTCATCCTCGCCAGAGATAAGGGGGATGCTCTCCGCTGGAGCCAATAAGATAGGCTATACTGTTGTTCGGTCATTAAGTTGAGAGTTGTGATAACTAAAATACAGATTCGTATTTGCATTGTCTTCTCTTTACCGCAATAGCATTTGCTTTACAAACGATATTTTCCCGCGATTATATTTTGAAATATTGGGATCTGCTTGGCCTGGTCTGAATTTTTCACTGACAGTCGCAACTCAAAAATCATCAAATTGTACGCGCCGCCTTTCTTTCGACTGTAGGCAATTAAGGCAAAGTGATGGTCCACATTGGGTTGACATAAAATAAAATAAATAGGAAATTACTATGAAATAATAAAATATCAGTTGTGGATATTGCTTCGTTTTGATTTGATGATTGTATTGCTTGTCATACCTTAACATCATAATCTCATCTCTGCTTAGTCAGATAACGTTATCTATGTGCTCCCCATACTATGCTATATTTAGTCATCCTGTTTAGCAAGGCTAACCTGCCTAAGGATGCTGCAGAGCTGTCTGACGAAATTATTTTACTAGTTCTTTAAACTAGATAAGACACTTTCACGCACTCTCTATCCCTCTCCCTTGTCTTTGTGTTGTGTACATGCGGACAATGCCGTCTCTGTGTGTGTATCTAACCTAAAGTAGAACATAGCCGGCGTAAAAGTGTCTCCATCTCTGAGCCAAGAAAACAGGCGCAATGGATTAATGTCATTGTAGTTAATTGCCACGTTTCTGCGCGGAACTAATTGGAATATTTCCTTAATGAAAACTACAACTCCCTTCAGCCCAGCGTCAAACATAGTTCTTCACTTCTTTCATGAGTGATTTGATTTATCTCGAGAAATGGCGCGTTTGGCAAAGAAAAACCGAACTAAATGGAATTGAAGTAGCCTAACTGAACTGACATCGGTCAATTAGTTGTTTAATAGTCCCTAACCGAACCCCCGAAATGTCGGTTAATCGCTCAGTACTAAAAACAATCCACAACTAGATTTTTTTTAAAGAAGCTAATGATCCTCTGTGGCACAGTCATAACATTTTTGAAATATTTAACTTATATTTGTATAGAAGGGATTTGGCTAATTAGGTTATATACCTTTGGGAATTCGATTTCCTTTACAGAAAGCATTGAGGACTCAATTGCATGACCCTGTGAACCTACCGATCAATAAAAGAGCACCCCTCCCATTGAACAGTCTCTCTCTCTCTCTCTCTCTCTCTCTCTCTCTCTCTCTCAACAATCAATACGTCTGCAATAGTGCTGTGTTTACTGTGTGACAGGATATTAATTTATAGATCATAAATGCATAGCCTGTGATATATATTGCAGTGCAACTAAATGACATCAATTTCAAAGTTGAGGTCAAGGGATAAGATAAGAATTCAAGTCTGAGCAAGCGAGGCTTTAGGATAAAATGGGACTAGAAGACTTGACTTGTGTTATAAGAACCCCTTTTCTAAAGATCTTTTATGATATTTTTGGTAATATGAAGCCATACAAAGCTCTATGTTGAACATTCTGAAAGATACGTTTTCAATGGAATGTAGCTCTGTGATACAATGTTATACAATGTAGGCTATACATTGTGTCACAATGTATCATAAGCATGATACTATGTACAAACATTATAATAAACATATTGTAAAAAAGGCTGCCTCTGTTTTTTTAACAATAAAACCCACATGTAGGGAGGGTAAGGAAACCTATTTCCTCACAAAAAAAAATCCTGCGGGTAGGGTATGAATCCGAGGGTGAATAACGTCCGGCTTTATGAATAACAAAAGCACAACTCAAACTTCTGCCTTCCACAACCTCCAACCAATAAGCTCACGGCAATTCTGACCATGACCAATGGCTGCGTCCCTGGACAAATCTGCGCAGACATTTGAAGGGCGGTCCTGTTGAAAAAGGTATGCTGGAGCCGCAAGACTTGGGAGGGAAAGTTTATGCGAAGGCATAAAGAAAAACTGGTCGGATTTCTAATCTGTTTTGGAGAAATATAGTCTATAAAGACAGGTAGGGTAGGCTACTTATAAACACATTTATTTTTGTATCTCGCGTAAAGTAATAAGACGTTGGTTATAACCACATTATAAGATATATCTTGGTGAGGTTTGATTTTGGCATCATTCAATTCAACGATTGATAACTTCATGGCTTTGATAGAAACTGATACTGATGGTAGCTGCAAATTGAACGGGCCGTCGACAATTTACGGTAGGATTGGCACAAGAAGACAAGGCAAGACAGGCATAACCGGTAAAATGCAGCCCAAAGACACGGAATATTCAACAGATGGGTTACCCAAAGCCTTTTTACACAGTCTGAGGACACTCTTTGACATCCTTGATGATGGGAAGAGAGGATATGTGCACATATCGGAGATTCAGAGTAGATGGCAAGGGGCAGATACTCATGATTTGTCCGGCGGGGTTCTGGAGTGTCTGAGGCTGGTGGCCCCACCTCATGGCTGCCTGACATTTGAGCGCTTCGTGGCGGGGCTGCGATACTCCATGCCGAAAGCGGACAACAACAACCACATAAAGGCTCAGGTTTCCCTGCACCCGAAACAAGCACTTCTGCACTCCAAACGGCACCATATGCCAGCGCAAAAAACTGTCCCGCTCTCTACCTGCTCTGTCGGAACTCTGATTGAAAACAAAGTTCGCCCACTGGGTCCAAGCAATGGGACAAATACGCATCACAAACGCGCGTCCTCACTTCAGAGTCGGTCCAGACATAATGAGGGGAAAACTGGACACCCATCAGTCACCTCGGTCGTAGGGGGTCCCATGCGTTACACCAATACGGGTTATGAGAGAACAGGCAGAAGTTTGGAACGGATAACCATTGTACCCGAAAGCGGTTCATATCGAGCGGATTCGGTTCTGATGGGGAAGCAGACGCATCCACAGAAGAGTCGGGTGAGGTCCACAGAGTCCCTTGCTCTCGAGTCGTCAAGTCTCCAAAAACCGAGTAAGTTTGATTATCAAAGCTCAATCAAATCAGGACCAGTCTTCCATCATCTCTATCCATCCCCCCATCATGTGTATGTATTTTGTTTCTCACTATGCTAAGCGATCAGTAATCGTCCTCAGCAATAAGATCAAGTGGGGTATAAACAGATCAGGGCTATTCTGCTGCCTCAGTCTCATTGACCCAGGTGTGGAGGTAGAGGAGTTGGAAACACAGACACACCCATTACACACATTTCTATACCAGACTGTCATCACTAAACAACTGCAGCACTAGCACCAGGTTCCGACATGTTTAGCATCACATGCTGACTAGGCTAGGTTGAAAAGCATTAAACATGCATGGCAATTTAGCTACCTAGCTTGCTGTTGCTAGCTAATTTGTCCTGCGATATAAACATTGGGTTGTTATTTTACCTGAAATGCATAAAGTCCATTACTCTGACAATGAATCCACAGACAAAAGGGTAAACCGAGTTTGTTTCTAGAAATCTCTCCTCCTTCGGGCTTCTTTTTTTTATTTGGACTTTATACGGCGGTTGGCAACCAACTTTAAGGTGCATTATGAGTGTGGACCTCAGTTCATGTTTCAATCACCCACCGTATATGCTGCTGCTACTCTATTCTTATTTTACTCTTATGAGTATCTATCCTGGTGCCTATATGTACATATCTACCTCAATGACCTCATACCCCTGCACATTGATCTGGTACTGGTACTCCCTGTATATAGCCTCATTATTGTGTATTTTATTCCTATTGTGTTATTATTTGTATTTATTTGTATTTCTTAACTCTGCATAGTTGGGAACGGCCTTGTAAGTAAGCATTTCACGTTAAAGTCTCTCCCTGTTGTATTCGGCGCATGTGTCAAATACAATTATATTTGATTTGTTGACAAATGTCCACATTAAAACAGAGCCCACGACTTGGGGCCACAGCTAGGGGTCAATCCTTCCACACACTCTGGGTTTTTACTAATGGAGGAGCTCAGCTAACATTATTTTGTTATCCTTATTTCAAAGCCCTGGTATGCCTCTCAAATCTCTCTGCTGCAAGTGAAGAGTGTGTAATTGAATAATTGACCTCCAGCTCATCCAGAGTGAGTCACAGATCATGTCTCAAATTCTTCTGGATGCTTAGCCAGAGTTTAGACTGGGCTCTGGGCTCCTCCTATTGGGATCATCAGCCCAATTTCCCTGGTCCTTTCCTGGTCTCGCTCGTTAGACTGACCTGTGTTCACTGAAGTCGGGAAAGCTATGGAGAAAATCCTGCTCTCTCTCTCCTATGTGCACACAGGCACCCCCCCCACGCTACCCACTACTCTCTGTAGAGCCATGGGATTGGAGAGTGTGGTGAATGGCAATGTAATCTCCCCCAGCAAACCCGCTGGATTAGCACAGATTACGTGCAGAGTAATTGAGGCACTGCAGCGGTGAAATCCTGCCCACCCCTGGCCAAGCTACCATTACCCTGCTCTCTCTTCTCTCGCTCTCACTGTGTTCCAAATGGCATCCTATTCCCTACATAGTGCACTACTTGGCCCTGGTCAAAACTAGTGCACTATGTAGGAAATAGAGTGCCATTCGGGATGCAGACTCTTGGGGGATGTCCAAAATCATGGAGAGAGATCACGTCTGCCCGGCTGTGGAACTCATTGAAGAGGCTGATGTGGTATTGGCGTAGGGTAATGTGAAGAGGCTGATGTGGTATTGGAGCAGGGTAATGTGAAGAGGCTGATGTGGTATTGGAGCAGGGTAATGTGAAGAGGCTGATGTGGTATTGGATCAGGGTAATGTGAAGAGGCTGATGTGGTATTGGAGCAGGGTAATGTGAAGAGGCTGATGTGGTATTGGAGCAGGGTAATGTGAAGAGGCTGATGTGGTATTGGATCAGGGTAATGTGAAGAGGCTGATGTGGTATTGGCGTAGGGTAATGTGAAGAGGCTGATGTGGTATTGGATCAGGGTAATGTGAAGAGGCTGATGTGGTATTGGATCAGGGTAATGTGAAGAGGCAGATGTGGTATTGGATCAGGGTATTGTCAAGAGGCTGATGTGGTATTCGAGCAGGGTAATGTGAAGAGGCGGATGTGATATTGGACCAGGGTAATGGGCCAGTGGATGGAGCTGGACTGTGGACTGTTTAATTAAGCTACTGACCCCAATGCTTTAGTGCCCTGCCAAAATTAAGCTGAAAGAAAGGCATAATAACAAGTATCACTTCCCTGGAACACTATGAAGTATTTCCCACACTCTTAACGGCAGCTTCTGGACAACGTCACTGTGTGGGCGACATGACGTCCATGCTATACAATGCTCTAAACACTGAAAAAAGATGAGGACAGATTGAGCATTTTTCATGGTTGCATTGCCTGTTGTTCTATCTCTGTGTATCTGAGCAGTGAACTGTAGGCAGCCACGCAGGCAGGGGAGGCTGTGTGGAAGTGGTTGGACAGAGAGAGCGAGAGAGAGCTTGTCAGAGCTGGCCTTTCCGACCAGTCTGACTGCAAATGACCCATGAGGCGTGAGGAACAACTCACCTCTGGAAAAACTGTCTCTGGAGCCAGAGACCGTTTGGAGAAGCGCAGAGGAGGTGGTGTATGTCTCTTTGTTAACAACAACTTGTCCACAATCTGTAATATTAAGGACATCTCGAGGTTCGGCTCGCCTGAGTTAGAATACCTCATGATAAGCTGTAGACCACATCATTTACCAACAGAGTTTTCATCTTTATTTTACGTAGTTTCTATTTACCACCTCAAGCTGATGCTGGCACTAAGACCGCACTCAACGAGCTGTATAAGGCCAAAAGCAAACAAGAAAATGCTCACCCAGAGTGGCCGGTGACTTTAATTCAAGAAAACTGAAATCACATTTACTCCACACACAGAGTCGCATACAAAGCTCTCCCTCGCCCTCCATTTGGTAAATCTGACCATAACTCTATCCTTCTGATTCCTGCTTAAAAGCAAAAACTCAAACAGGAAGTACCAGTGACATGCTCAATACGGAAGTGCTCTGATGAAGCAGATGCTAAGTTATAGGACTGTTTTGCTAGCACAGACTGGAATATGTTCTGGCATTCATCCGATGGCATTGAGGAGTTTACCACATCAGTCACCTGCTTCATTAATAAATGCATCGATTACTTTGTCCCCTCAGTGACTGTACATACATATCCCAACCAGAAGCCAAAGATTACAGCCAACATCCGCACTGAGCTAAAGGCTAGATCTGCTGGTTTCAATGAGCTAATCCCGCTATGCCCTCCGACGAACCGTTAAACAGGCAAAGTGTCAATACAGGACCAAGATCGAATCCTGCTACACCAGCTCTGATGCTCGTTGGATGTGGCAGGGCTTGCACACTATCATGGATTACAAACGGAAACCCAGCCGTGAGCTGTCCAGTGCCTTCCAGCTAAATACTTTCTATGCGTGCTTCGAGGCTAGCAACGCTGAACTATGCATGAGAGCACCAGCTGTTTCTGGATGACTGTGTGATCACGCTCTCTGTAGCCGATGTGCGTAAGACCTTTAAACAGTTTTACATTCTCAAGGCCGAAGGGCCAGACGGATTACCAGGACACTTAGTGAGACCAGCTGGCAAGTGTCTTCACTGACATTTTCAACCTCTCCCTGACCCAGTCTGTAATACCTACATGTCTCAAGCACACCACCAGTCCCTGTGCACAAGAATGCCAAGGTAACCTGTCTGAATGACTATCGCCCCGTAGCACTCACATGTGTAGCCATGACATTTTTTGAAAGGCTGGTCATGGTCATGGCATCACATCAACACCATCATCCCAGACACCCTGGACCCACTCCAATTAGCATACCACTTCAAAAGATCCACAGATGCCGCAATCGATATTGCACTCCACACTGCCCTTTCCCACCTGAACAAAAGGAACACCTACAGTGGGGCAAAAAAAGTATTTAGTCAGCAAGTTAGTCAGCGCAAGTTCTCCGACTTAAAAAGATGAGAGAGGCCTGTAATTTTCATCATAGGTACACTTCAACTATGACAGACAAAATGAGAAAAAAAATACAGAAAATCACATTGTAGGATTTTTAATGAATTTATTTGCAAATTATGGTGGAGAATAAGTATTTGGTCAATAACAAAAATTTATCTCAATACTTTGTTATATACCCTTTGTTGGCAATGACAGAGGTCAAATGTTTTCTGTAAGTCTTCAAGGTTTTCACACACTGTTGCTGGTATTTTGGCCCATTCCTCCATGCAGATCTCTTCTAGAGCAGTGATGTTTTGGGGCTGTTGCTGGGCAACACGGACTTTCAACTCCCTCCAAATATTTTTAGACTGGCTAGGCCACTCCAGGACCTTGAAATGCTTCTTACGAAGCCACTCCTTCGTTGCCTGGGCGGTGTGTTTGGGATCATTGTCATGCTGAAAGACCCAGCCACGTTTCATCTTCAATGCCCTTGCTGATGGAAGGAGGCTTTCACTCAAAATCTCACGATACATGGCCCCATTCATTCTTTCCTTTACACGGATCAGTCGTCCTGGTCCCTTTGCAGAAAAACAGCCCCAAAGCCTGATGTTTCCACCCCCATGCTTCACAGTAGGTATGGTGTTCTTTGGATGCAACTCAGCATTCTTTGTCCTCCAAACACGACGAGTTGAGTTTTTACCAAAAAGTTATATTTTGGTTTCATCTGACCATATGACATTCTCCCAATCTTCTTCTGGATCATCCAAATGCTCTCTAGCAAACTTCAGACGGGCCTGGACATGTACTGGCTTAAGCAGGGGGACACGTCTGGCACTGCAGGATTTGAGTCCCTGGCGGCGTAGTGTGTTACTGATGGTAGGCTTTGTTACTTTGGTCCCAACTTTCTGCAGGTCATTCACTAGGTCCCCCCGTGTGGTTCTGGGATTTTTGCTCACCGTTTTTGCTCACCGTGCTCATCATTTTGACCCCACGGGGTGAGATCTTGCGTGGAGCCCCAGATCGAGGGAGATTATCAGTGGTCTTGCATGTCTTCCATTTCCTAATAATTGCTCCCACAGTTGATTTCTTCAAACCAAGCTGCTTACCTATTGCAGATTCAGTCTTCGCAGCCTGGTGCAGGTCTACAATTTTGTTTCTGGTGTCCTTTGACAGCTCTTTGGTCTTGGCCATAGTGGAGTTTGGAGTGTGACTGTTTGAGGTTGTGGACAGGTGTCTTTTATACTGATAACAAGTTCAAACAGGTGCCATTAATACAGGTAACGAGTGGAGGACAGAGGAGTCTCTTAAAGAAGAAGTTACAGGTCTGTGAGAGCCAGAAATCTTGCTTGTTTGTAGGTGACCAAATACTTATTTTCCACCATAATTTGCAAATAAATTCATAAAAAAATCCTACAATGTGATTTATTTATTTTTTCTCTAATTTAGTCTGTCATAGTTGAAGTGTACCTATGATGAACATTACAGGCCTCTCTCATCTTTTTAAGTGGGAGAACTTGCACAATTGGTGGCTGACTAAATACTTTTTTGCCCCACTGTATGTGAGAATGCAGTTCATTGAATACAGCTCTGTGATCAACACCATTGTGCCCTTCAAGCTCATCGCTAATCTAACGATGCTGGGATTAAACACCTCCCTCTACAACTGAATCCTTCCTGACGGGCCACCCCCAGGTGGTTAAGGTAGGCAACAACAACTACGCCACGCTGACCTTCAACACAGGGGCCCCTCAGGGGTGTGTTCTTAGTCCCCTCCTGTACTCCCTGTTCACCCACGACTCCAACACCATCATTAAATTTGCAGACGACACAGCCTGATCACTGACGACGATGAGACAGCCTACAGGGAGGAGGTCAGAGACCTGGCAGTGTGGTGGCAGGACAATAACCTCTCCCTCAACGTCAGCAAGACAAGGGAGCTGATTGTGGACTACAGGAAACGGAGGACCGAGCATGCCCCCATCAACATCAAAGGGTCTGTTGTGGAACAGGTTGAGAGCTTCAAGTTCCTTGGTACCCACATCAATAAGGAATTATCATGGTCCACACACATCAACCCAGTCATGAAGAGGGCACTGCAACGCCTCGTCACCCTCATAAGGCTGAAAAGATTCTGCATGTGCCCTCAGATCCTCAAAAAGTTCTACAGCTGCAGCATTGAGAGCATCTTGACATCAGACGCACGGCGCTACAGAGGGTAGTGCGTACCGCCTAATACATAACTGGGGCCGAGCTCCCTGCCACCCGGGACCTTTATACCAGGTGGTGTCAGAGGAAGACCCTAAAAATTGTCAAAGACTCCAGCCACACAAGTCATAGACTGTTCTCTCTGCTACCACACGGCAATGGTACCGATGCACCAAGTCTGGAACAAACAGGACCCTGAACAGCTTCTCCCCCCGAGCCACAAGACTGCTAAATAGTTAGTTAAATAGTTCCCCAATACCTACCAGGACTATCTGTAGTGACCCTTTTTGCACTAACTCTTTTGACTCATCACATGCACTGCTGCTACTATTTATTATGTATCCTGTTGCCTAGTCACTTTATCCCTACCTATATGTACATATCTACCTCAATTACCTCGTACCCCTGCACATCAACTCTGTACTGGTATCCCATGTATATAGGCAAGTTATCATTACTCATTGTATATTTATTCCTTGCGTTATTATTTTTACATTTATTCTTTTTTGTTATTATGTTAAATGTTTTCAACAACAAAAAAGTAGAAATGGCCATTAGGCTCTCTTTCAATTAGCAATGCTGTTTCAAGGCATGCAAATGAGGCTTACCTACACTGGTAAACAGTATCCTCTTTGGGTGCCACAGTCCAACTTGACGATTATCTAGAGCCACTAAACTAGGTGCTCTGCATATTTCCCTCCACCTCTCTGAACCCCGCATACTCCTGCCCTCAAGGAACTATCTCCAGTTACCGATTAACAGGATTTCTGGAAGTCCGGATACAACATGGAAACGTGTCATGTTTTCTCTGCTCTGTTATCAACTATCACCTGAACTGTTTTTATATACATAAGTTCTTACATTTTATTCTCATCTTCTCCCAGAATTGTAATTTATCCCCATTCAATACAACCCAACCAGATAGGGTTGATAAGGTTAGCAGGGAGGGAGGGTAGCGCCCTCGTGTGGTCACCAAAGGCACTGCAGGGTTTACAGATTTCACTATTCTGAGTAGTGGCCTCTCCCCTTTCTCTCTCTCTCTCTCTCTCTGTGTCTCTTTCTCTCTCATGTTCTCCCTCGTTCACTCACTCACTCACTCACTCACTCACTCACTCACTCACTCACTCACTCACTCACTCACTCATAGACTGTTCTCTCTGCTACCGAATGGCAAGCAGTAGTGATGCACCAAGTCTCGAACCAACAGGATCCTGAACAACGTTTACCCCCAAGCCATGGGACTGCTAAATAGTTAACCAAATAGCTACCCAGACTGCATTGGCCATTTTTGCACCAACTCATTTGATTCATCACTTACTGTATGCTGCTGCTGCTACTCTGTTTATTATCTATTCTGTTGCCTAGTCACTTTACCCCTGCCTATAGGTACATAGTACCTCAATTACCTCCTAGTCCTGTACATCGACTTGGTACCTAATGTATATAGCCAAGTTATCATTGCTCATTTTGTGTTTGTTCCTCGTTATTTTTAAAATAATTTTTCAAAATGTTCTCTGCATTGTTGGGAAGAGCCCGTAAGTAAGCATTTCACTGTTAGTCTACACTTGTTGTTTATGTGAAAGCAAATTACAATTTGATTTGATTTGGGGTGGGGTTTTGGTGACAATGTCTCTTTTGGTTGTTGGCTGGGGGACAGTTCAGTTCTATCATAGATGGAAACCGTGATGCACTGAACACAACAGAGTGAGTCACAACTTCTCTCTGATGTTCATGTCCATCGAGCTCTATGTATTTGATACTAACATTATAGAAGTGAAACAAGTTTGTTCTTCCTCACAGCAAATGGGTATGTTTACATTTTATGTATTAATTATCCAGTTACCCAAAGCATAGTTGTACTAACCAGACAGTTGATACCTGTGTTCCAGACAAGACCTGGAAGTCAGTTGGTGAAATCATCAAAAAATCTTTCTGACCACCCATTCCTGTCCAATTTCTGGTCCAGGTATTGTGGAGGCTGGGTTACCGAGGTCCCAGAGTGAGTCAGCCACGGGATTCACTGTCTCCAGACGCCATGGGCGGAGCCGAGATGAGCAGAGACGCCACACCATCACCAACGGGGTGGATTATGGAATGGTACTTACGCCCGCTAACACACACACACTGTTGCATTATGCACAGTTTTCAGAGAGGCAGTCAAACAACCATGTTCTCACTGCCAGTGAAAACAGGTATTTTGTGACCCACAGACAACGTGAAAGTGGTCTCATACTGGTGTTCAGTGATATGGTTGGTGTTAGGGGTCAGTTCAACTTTTTATCTAGAGTGGGGGTGAGGTGGAGAACAGTTTCATGGATAAACAGGCCTATCTGCTCTGTGCAGACTGCAACTGCTGTAGGTCACTTTGTTTCTATTGGCCAACACCCACCATTAACTCCCCCATTCAACCCCTCTCCCTACACCCCTCCCACCTTTCACTCAGTCCAGCCCCTCTCCCCCTGTGGCCCTCCCAATCTCCTGCCCCCTTCCCATGCCTCCTCTCACCCTCTTTTTCTCTCTTTCTATCCCCCTGCCTCCAGTTTCTCTCTGAGCCCTACTTTATCCCCCTCTCTATGTCTTCTCCTCTCCTTCCACTCGTTCTCTGTGTGAAGTCGTAGAGGGAGCTGCTCCCCCCTCCCCCCTCTGGCCGCCTGTCCTCATTGTAATGAGCCGGGTCGGGCCCAGGGGCCTGGAAGCAGGGGATTCGCTTGGCCCACCCGGCCCAGCCTGGACAGCTGTCTGGGCAGCCTACACCACTGTCTTCATCCCTCTCAGCAGCAGTCTGTACAGCAGCAAGGCGCTGCACTTTTTCCTCGGGGTGAGTGAGAACAACTAGAGGAGAGAGGTCAGGAAAGAGAAGTAAAAACGGAGTCTTGTTTGGTCATTGAGCTGTTTCCATGTATGTGTATGTCTATTACACACTTGCAGATGTGTGTTGAGCAGTGTCAAAATGTAACTATGGAGTTATGAGCAGAGTCAGGGAGAGATAACTGTTTGTCAACTAATTGAATATTTAACAGTTCTGTGTCTGCGGTTGATGTGTTGTTGAAGCTAGTGGAAAGGACCAGTTTCAGTTGGTGTCTTGTTGATAACCAGTAAACTCCTAGTTGTAATGTTTGTTCCTCTGGCCCTAGCAGGTGTATGGTAGTTTGTACTGTTTGGAGCTGTTGTGTAGATTATCCTGATGCTCATGATTTTGTACTTTGTGATTTTAGATACAACAACATCAGCTGTGTCATGCCGTTGTAGTACGCTTTGTCATTTTAACATTTACATTCAAGTCATTTAGCAGACGCTCTTATCCATAGCGACTTACAGGAGCAATTACGGTTAGGTGCCTTGCTCAAGGGCACATCGTCGGCTCGGGGATTCACTCCACAGAGCTCTCAGTGACGCTGTTAACCGCGAGGCCACCTGCAGCCCTGGTGATGTTAGCTTTGTCAGCCAGCTCTCCCCTCCCGTACCCCCCTCTCCCCTCTGCAACTTTTCCTCCCCCTGTTCTGTGTTCTCTCCCCTCTTTACAGAGCAGATTTTCCCTGCCTGTGGCCCACCACACAAACACAGCCTGACACTCTGGGTCACGCTTCATTCCAGCCACAACCCCACCCCCACCCCCAACCTCTCTTTCATCCCTCGCTCTCCTCTCCTCTGTTTGCAGCTCCCATTCATCCCAGCATGGCCAGAGCTGAAAGGGGAAATGTGTTTAGTATGCAGTGATGGCACAAGAGGTTTACCCTGGCTAATTACAGTCCAGATCAGATAACAACAACGACAGGATCAGTAGACTTTGACAATACTGGTTGGTTTGGCCACCGCATTATGTCATTGGGAACTAGGCCTTTGTACAGACATGGTTTTCCCAACGGTGATAGTGTATAGAGAGGGTGGCTGAATGCCAGGAATGGGGCCTGTGCTGTGGTACTGGAGGATAGGATGGTCAGCAGAACTCTATGCTGTCTACCTGTCACTGGGACAGGACGACCTGTTGTAGTGGCTACTGTTTTCCCATTCTTAGGTCTCTGCATGGTTGCCATGGCGCCGGGCTGATCGCTGCTCTTAACATTGTCTCTCCTGTTGAGATCAGGGTACCACTCCGGCACAATTGGCCCGGTGCCATTGTCTCAGAACAAAAGCGGCAGTCAAATGTGCAAATAGAAGGGTGCAGATTTCCCAAGTCACCCAAAACAACATAACCATCATAAATATTGACATGCAAGCTTTGTTTGGGGCTCAGGATGAGTATAAGCTTGAGGGGACAGGTTTGCCAAATGACTTCAGGTAAGTGACCCATATTGACGATGCCAGTAAGAGAGAAGTTGTTCCCCCCTCCCTCCAGCTGAAGCAGATGAAGGAGTTGGAGCAGGAGAAGGACTCTCTGCTGGCCGGTCTGGGCGTGGTGGAGCGGGCTAGAGAGTGGTACCAGACTCAGATCCACAACGTCACCGAGAGACAGAGACACGTGGGCCAAAGCAACCACTGCACGGTAATGACTGTTCAGTAGGCAACAAACAGACGGAAAAATAACTGAAACAGGGAGGGACTACTATTGAGGTTCAATAAGAAACGCTCCTTTTCATACCCTAATGAACATGACCCAAGGCATGTATACAATTTAGTAGGAATGGATGATACAGTGTATGAATTATCTGAAACTGTCCAGTTCTTACTCTCTTTCTCTCTCCCACCAGGATTCCTTCGCAGAATCCCAGAATCAAAGTCACAGGAATGTTCTGCTTCCCAAGCTGCAGGAAGTCAACCGTTGCCTTAATGACCTAATTTCCTGCTCTGGAGCGGTGCGTCTTGAAATAAGACACCTTACCTGACTGTGTCTAACTGAGCGTCCTCACTGCTCTTAAAATGGGGGATGGTTGTCTCATATGACCGTGTCATTTCTAAGGTCATATTGAATTCCACGGCAATTTTGAAGGGACTTATTTTCCTCTTACTGGAGTCCTCCCAGTGGCAATTAGATGTTGAGAGGTAGTTCTACGTTTTAGAAACAGAGTATAGTCAAGCCTAAACACTAGAGTCGTTACTGAAACATGGTAATTCATGGGGAATAATCTTTCTTTCTCTCCCTCTTAGCAGTCTTTCCCATCCTCCAGCTCCCAGCCCACAGTGATCTCCTCCAGCTTCCACCCTCCTGCCCCCCCACAAGCCATTCAGAGACTAAAGGACCAGAACCGCCTTCTCACCCAGGTAAACTGAACATATCATGTCGATGTATTGTAAATGTCCAGATTTCCTGAACACCTCACCACTGTCCCTTTATGATGGTCTGACCTCTACCTATGTCTTCTCCCTGCTGCACTGGACACTGTGTGTAAACTCCTTTAATGCACAATAAAGGCTTGTTTAAACTCAAAACCATCTTCCCCCCTGTCCATGTCTCTCGTCCTCCATCCCGGTGCAGGAGGTGACAGATAAGGGTAAGCGCATCACTCAGCTGGAGCAGGAGAAGTCTGCTCTGATCAAACAGCTGTTTGAGGCTCGCGCCCGGAGCACGCATGACAGCAGCACCATGGACTCCACCTTCATCTGAATACAGACACCATAATACAACCACACTGGGCTCCAGCTCTATCTGACCCCCCCCCCCGCACACACACACACAGTCACAACAAGACAACTGTATCAGCTGTACCACTCCTACTGGATTCCACACTCAACTCACCACTTCTGTGATGAAAGCACCTTGAACTTTTTACCCCGCATTGTACCACTCCCTTTGGATCTCCCCAACTGACCACTCCACTTAAAATGGCCTGCACACTAATCTGGGCCGGCCACTCCTTGAGGGGAGGGACCCCCGAGTCAACCCTCCTATAATACAGTCAGCCTCACCCACTGGGCAAAAATCCAGGAACACCACAGTCTTACCACTCCTAACTGGGGCCTTCCCAGGATTCCACTCCCACTTGATCACTCCAAGGATCTACTGTGATGCACTAGGATTCCTACCTTATTGGACCAGCCTTTATGTTTACCCTCCCTCACATCACAGTATATCCTATGTGATTGGACATCATGGACTACATTTAAAACCACTACAGGGAGCTACAGGATCCATCCCTGCCAATCACCATGACAACAGCTGCTGTACAAAATACATTTGTTAGAGGGACTTCCGGACCGATACACACACCACACTAAAAATGTAGATTTTTTTTAAATGAAAAAGTTGATGTGCTGTGATCTACCATTCCAACACAATGTTGTTACCCATTTCATCCAGAGACTTTGATCCCGGTCACACATTGGTCAATATTTCTCCCCTTCTATTCCAATACACCCAGTTGCGTACCTCAAACCTTCATTGAAATGGTTGATATGATGAGAAGCTGAGCTCTCCTGACCTGGAGGGCACAATGACTGTGCAGCATCTCATTTATGTCTCTCTAAGTGTCCTTTAAGTGACGCACTAGTATATATAGCCTATTGCCCACCATTTTAGAAGCAGAGCAGCGTGTAAATGTCACATTTTGTTTCCCTTAAAGTGAATGTATATTGAGAACACCAAAAGGTCCTACAAGCCAAGGGGATCGAGTAGTGGAGAGGGTAAGAGAGAGGTTTGCATGTAGAAGAGACTTGAAGATGAGAAGGATTGGTATATATTGAATGTGCATTGAGCCCTGGTCCTCAGCGGCAGTGTGACCACTGGAGCAGGGCGTGGCTCAGAGAAGAGGGTTGTTGTGTTGGCTAGTGGAATTAAAGTGAGTCCTTGGTTAATAGGCCTCTAATGTAATGATTCATGCAAGACTGGTTTTATCGTGCCACTTCTCCTCTGTGGTGTCCTGGAGCCTTTGTGTAGAAAAAAAGAGAAAAAAAAGAATGTGATCCCACTTTCTGTTCGTCCTGTACTAACATGGTATGTGACTTGGTTCCCTGAGAGGTGAACACCAAGCAAAGGTGCAACCGCTCTTTACTGCTGTTCTTCATAATGGTCCCACTAATCCAGGATAATAAACCACATGGTCGACAGGGGCCGCTCAGTCTTGAACCCCCTTTTAAACTGAGAAAATGTTTTTTTTTTTTTTGTGGCTGTAGATTGCTATGTAACGCAGCTATGTGATGATGTTGCAGTGCAACTTGAATTAGGTACTGTCGTGATGTCTGCATACCAATACTCTGCTGTGACTGACTGCCTGTGACTGACTCTGTTTGATTGTATGGCTTTGGTCTCGTTATCTCGCTGCACATGAGTATATGCCACCCTATCATTTCCTATTTCAATTGAAGTATTCAAACTTGACTGTAAAATAAACACCAAAAGGTGCCAATACGGTCATACTATCGATCAGCCACCTTTTCATCTATTTTGTGGTGTTTTACCTTGTGATTAATTTAGCCTTGCTTTTTCATTCCGTTGTATTCCAGGGTTGATCCAGATGAGGGTCATCAGTAGTAGGGTGGTTTTAAGATGTTAAATTAGCATCTTGTTGAACAAAGTTGACTTGATTTAGAAAGCAGTCACCTCTATGCAGGTGGATGTAATGGGTCAGGATGTTGACTGAACAGCTTTTGGGTGCAGGGTGCCTCCAAGTCCTGTTTTTCAACCAGAATCTTACAAACTCTGGGTTGCAGACTGAGTAGGTTAATTGACGTTTATGAACATTGATAACGAAATTCTCATAACAGCATGGCACAGTTGGGGGCTTATAAAGTACGTAGGACCTGTTAATTTACTCCTAAATAAACTCTCCAACCTCTTTTCCAGTATAGCAGATATTTAGAAAGTGAAGGAAAATATAAATAATTCTTACTTTGGTTAAAAAAAGGTTTATACAGACAGCACACTGGGCAAATATTTCACATTTGGATTCATAGTTGATTTGATGTTGTCAGCAAACATGAATTCAATTTAAAAATCAACCAAACAGTAAAACCCTCTTGTTGATTTGTGGTTGAAACCAGTGTTGAATTTAAACCATTTCTGCAACATCAATCAAAGCGCCATATTTGACGCGGTGTTTACGTTGTGGGGAACAACAATGTGCGGGGGTGTCTAACTGTTGATACACAAACGTCTCAATGAGAAAGTGTGTAAGAGGACAGGTATTCGAGGACGTATGTAGCTTTGTCTTGAACCAGGCTTCCCTAAAACAGGTGTGACAACAATGTGATTTTGGAGGTATGGCAACGCAGGACTAGATGGCGGGTAGTAGTGCTCATGTGTGGAGAGAAAGAAGACTGTCTTGTTTATCTGGATAGAATTACTGATACATTTGCATCTGATACTCTTTCTTCCTCTTCTTTTGTAAAACTCTTTTTGTTGGTGGCTGCCAGTAAATAGCACCGTTAAATAATCACACACATATAATAGCGCTTAACTAGTTGACTGTTTTTTTTTCTCCAATTTGTTCTTTCTGATCAAATAAAAAAGCAACCCGTGCCAAGTTGATGGACAGGTTGAAATGAATAACTTTTGATTGAGTGTGTTATTGTAAAGATGGATGGACAGAGTGTAACTGACCAGAGATGGTAAATGATCTGTGCAACAATGAGAAATATTACCCATGTATCTCTTCCAGACTACTAGAAGCTACATAGTCTATTCTCAGATAGAGAATCTTTGTGTCTTCCGTTGAGAGATAATATAACTGGCATTAGGCTTCTCTGACAGATCAATGATTGCCATTGTATTTAATTAGGTGGACAATGCCTCACAGATAACCGTCAGACTAGGAAATGCCCTAGTACGATATCAGTATGACATAATTCATCCAATATTCAATTTGGATTTCATTAGTTAAGATCCAACGGAGACGATTTTAATAAGTAATATAATTCTGTTTGGCCTGAACATACATCTTAGACTTTATTGGGATTGGTATAATGACTACTGTATGTCTTTCAAATGTTTTAGAAATGGTGAGAGTGTGGGGTTTATTCATGAGACATTAGGATGTGACCATTGAGCAAGTTGAGGAAGCTAAACTCCTAGGTATAACATTGGATGGTCAATTATCATGGTCAAGTCATATTGACAGAGTTGTTGTGACGATGGGGAGGGGTCTGGCTGTTATAAAAAAAATATGCTCTGTGGTTTTTTTTTTTTACACAAAAATCAACTGTACTAGTTGTTCAGGCTCTGGTCTTGTCCCATCTTGATCACTATCCGGATATGTGAAGCAAAGAAAGACCTAGCAAAGTCGCAGCTTGTCCTTCACTGCACATGCAGAACTATCATCAACGACATGCATGCCAGTCCTTCCTGGTTGAGAGTTGACGAGAGATTAACTGCTTCTCTTCTAGTTTTTATGAGAAATATTACTGTGATGAAAATTCCAAATAACATTCAGCTCAGACACCCATACATACCCCACAAGACATGTCACCAGGGGTCTCTTCACAGTCCCCAAATCCAAAACAAATTCACGGCAACGCACAGTATTAAACAGAGCCATGATCACATTGAACTCCCTTCCATCTTCTATTACTTAAGCAAAAGCAAAATGACCTTTGAAAGTGTATAAAACAACATCTCATGGCACAAGAGGGACTGTGAAATGACAAACACACGCACACCCAGACACACTATCACACGTTATTCTTTAGTTGTATTGCTTGTATATCATTGTATTTTAAAATTGTGTGACTGTTCTTGTTCATCAGTGTTTTGTTACTGGTCGTGTTTTATGTTTTTGTGTGGACCCCAGGAAGAATAGCTGCTGCTTTGGCAAAACCTAATGGGGATACTAATAAAAGCTAATGTGGATCCGAATGAATTTGATTATATATCTAATATCCATAAACAAATGAATCAACTTATGTCATTCACTTTTTCCATTACACTACATTTCACCAGCTTCAGAAACAATAAAAACAACAGAAATACGAACGACACAAAGAAACATTCCTAATTAATTGCAATTCTTTTTAGACTCCACTGATTCCCCTTTGAATCATTAACTCCCACTAATTAAATGAGCACCCAAAGCAACAACAGCTAAGCATGTTGAGTCAGAGACCCCAAGGGAAGTTTCCCTCTGCACGTCATCTCTCTCTCTCTCTCTCTCAGAGACTAACTAAACAGAATGGCAAAACCATCCCATGGGCATCATGTCATCTGCATGACTGACTTTGCATGGTGGGGATGTGACTTTCACACAAGATACTGTCTGTGGGATAGGAGAAGCATGCAAACAATGTCTGGCATAATGTGCTCTTCAATTATGTGTCACTGTGACTTCAGGTAGTCACTTCTCTCTGAGGTATCCAAGAGAAGGGGATTTACAGTAAGTCAACTGAATGGCATCTCCTTTTAAACCTATCAGTTTCATTGCTGGCATTTTCAGCCAAATTGGTAATCTAATGAAAGTTTCCTGAAACACATAAGTGAAATGACAAGGAAATGACACGTAACTAAATCAGAATGGTATATTTCAAATGTACATGACATTTCAATTGAGACATTTAAATGAACTTTGGTTTGATCTTATGTCTGCAGTTGCATGATAAAAACAGAACCCTTGTCTTGTGGCTGGAGGTGGTGCTCAGAGCCCAGGGCTGAATGTGGCACGCATCTGAGAATCTTGCCTTATATGAGCAAAATATGTCCTGTGTGAGCATAGCACTAATGTAAACACAACCTTGTATTCAGTCACACAATGAAAGAACCTGGGTTGTTTCGACAGATGCTGTGGGGAATTGTAACCATTATAACCAAGATAAAACACTCAAAGTTATACAGATGTGTGTGTGGATAGATTTCAATAACCATGTTTGCCCAAACAAATCAGACATACAAATGAGTAAACAAATAAGGTGACTCCTTCTGGACTGGATCTAGCCGTGTTGATTGACTTTCACTGTAGGAGAAGCGTAGTCATATATTCTAAAGACAACAAGCAATATCTGATGTCACAGTGAAGTGCAATCTAATTCCAATTTGTAATTGAAAAAGGTTTCCTTCACTTGTGTCGATGTCTTTATTCATCTTCCTTTCTGTTCCTTCATAATGGAATGAAAATGAAGAAAGAACACTCTGAGCTCTGTGATGTGAGAGGTCATCTGAAAGGTCAAACAACCTCTTTATGAGATCAGTTTCTGACATTCAGAGTATTAGGGATCTTCTTGCCATCTGTACAGAGAACAGACCAAAGACACCGTGTAGGCTGTGTCTCAACGACAGTGGAATACCTCAGTAAAAAAATAAAGATAAAACATTTGTAGTTTTATAACTAATCTCATTCAACACATTTTGCCATGAGGCTGAGAGAAAATATATATAAAGCTACACTATATATACAAAAGTATGTGGACACCCCTTCAAATGAGTGAATATGGCTATTTCAGCCACACCCGTTGCTGACAGGTGTATAAAATCGAGCACACAGCCATGCAATCTCCATAGAGAAACATTGGCAGTAGAATGGCCTTACTGAAGAGCTCAGTGACTTTCAACGTGTCACCATCATAGGATGCCACCTTTCCAACAAGTCAGTTTGTCAAATTTCTGCCCTGCTAGAGCTGCCCCGGTCAAATGTAAGTGCTGTTATTGTGAAGTGAAGTTGTGTTCTATTCATGTGCTTTTCTAATAACCGTTTTCTGTGCTCATGTAAGTGACTGACTGAAGGAATCCTCACTATCAGTAGCTGCAATGTGGCAGTACGCCTTGACCTTTGTTTTGAGAACCGAAAGATCTCAGTTTCAAGGTCTCAGCTTGGAGAGAAGAAGCCTCGTGAGCTATTGGTCTGTCAAATGTTATGAACCAGTATTGGTCGGGCACATGAATTAAACAAAAACGGTAATGATGAATTCATTATGCTAAATCATGCAAATATAACTTGTCTTATATACGGCTGTACACAGACAAGCTAGGCTAGGCCCCTTAATTCCAGTGAAGGGAACTCTTAACCCTACATCATACAATGACATTCTAGACGATTCTGTGCTTCCAACTTTGTGGCAGTAGTTTGGGGAAGGCCCTTTCCTGTTTCAGCATGACAATGCCCCGTGCACAAAGCGAAGCAATACAGAAATTGTTTGTTGAGATCAGTGTGTGACCTGCACAGAGCCCTGATCTCAACCCCATTGAACAACTTTGGGATGAACTGGAATGCCCAACATCAGTGCCCGACCTCACTAATGCTCTTGTGGCTGAATGGAAGCAAGTCCCCACAGCAATGTTCTAACATCTAGTGGAAAGCCTTATTCAATATCAGACAACTCTATTCTGGAATCAAGCAAGCAGATTTATTTCTTAAGTCATGTTGAAGTTCAGTGACTAAAGGAAGAGGAAGATGCTAATGGGATATGTTGTTTTATTACAAAGCATGATGACCATTTATTTATTTTTTTCTGTTTATACTGACTGTATTATTACTTAAACTCTGTGTGTGTTTTGTTTTTCTTTTGAGTGGCAGCTCACTGGTAAATGTTATATAAACTGAATATATTAATTCAAATGGATATTGTACCTGTAATTTCATATTTTCATGTGTATCTGAGCTATTGGCGTTCAAGCAGGCAGAAATTCAGCCGGTATGATGCAGCACAGTGATAAAAAGTCTCTCACTAGCACTGGATGTTAATAGGAATTTAAATCGTGAAAACGTCTATCACACGTCAGTTTTCAGTACTGGCCGATGTCATAACTCAGGCGGATGTCTTCTCTCGAATGAGCCATTGAGCATTTTTTTGTGTGATATTCATTCCTTGAGAAATGTGTAATTTAATGGAGGGTCTAGCACATTTGTCCTATTTGTCTGCCTCTTTCATCCAGGATGCATTGCCATAGAGGACCACAAATACAAATTCCATCTAGATACCGTTGCCCTAGAGCACACAAAAAACGATACATACCTCGGCCTAAACATCAGCGCCACAAGTAACTTCCACAAAGATTTGAACGATCTGAGAGACAAGGCAAGAAGGGCCTTCTATGCCATCAAACGGAACATAAAATTCAACATACCAATTAGGATCTGGCTTAAAATTCTTCACTCGGTTATAGAACCCATTGCCCTTTATGGTTGTGAGGTCTGGGGTCCGCTCACCAACAAAGAATTCACCAATTGGGACAAAAACCAAATTGAGACTCAGCATGCAGAATTCAGCAAAAATATCCTGTGTACAACGTAAAAAAACAAATAATTATCCAAATCCAGAAATGAACCGTTAAATTTACAACCACCTAAAAGGAAGCGATTTCCAAACCTTCCATAACAAAGCCATCACCTACAGAGAGATGAACCTGGAGAAGAGTCCCTTAAGCAAGCTGGTCCTGGGCTCTGTTCACAAACACAAACAGACCCCACAGAGCCCTAGGACAGCAACACAATTAACAATTAGACAGCCAAATCATGAGAAAACAAAAATATAATTACTTGACACACTGGAAAGAATTAACAAAAAACTGTGCAAACTAGAATGTTATTTGGCCCTAAACAGAGAGCACACAGTGGCAGAATACCTGACCACAGTGACTGACCCAAAATTAAGGAGCATAGCCTTGCTATTGAGAAAGGTCGCCATAGCCTGTCTTCTCTTGAGAGCCATGTCTGCCTATGTGCACACTGCCCACAAAATGAGGTAGAAACTGTGCTGCACTTCCTAACCTCCTGCCAAATTGTTGACCATATTAGAGGCACATATTTCCGTCAGATTACACAGATCCACAAAGAATTCTAAAAAAACAAATACAATTTTGATAAACTCCCATATTTATTGGGTGAAATACCTGTGTGCTCCTTGTCCCAGAATCACCCAAAATGCCCCGCGCGGCCCATTGACATAGTATAGTAAGTTTCCCATCTCCACAAAAGTAGATATGCAGTTGCGAATGTTAGACTCCACATCAATCTGCAGGTTGAACATGTTGAGATTGTAGACTCCTACAATTTGTTCAGGCGATTTTACAGCTAACTACCCACTTTACATGCTGATATTGTCTTCGGTATTACTGTGTAGCTACGTTTGCTAAATCGCCAATAGAGAGAGCATTGCGGATTTCGTGTTGCTACCAACCTTATAATATCAAAATGAAACATTTGTTCATAAAAAATATTGTTCACATAGTGTTATTTAACACGGTAAATTAAAAGAATGCGTGGTTTTGGGTGGATTATTCCTTTAATTACACTTTGAATAATAAATAGTTTTCAAAGTTTGGCATCATTCTTACCAAAAGAATGCAATATTCTAGTGTAACGTGTTGATTTGTTTAAAACTATTAATTGTGAAAATGAATGGCATGTTCATAGATTAAATGATCTAGCTTGTAAAGGCCATTGCAACCAATTTGGGTGAATTTCATTATTTACACTAAAATGCATGACATTCTTTTGAAGAAAATCTAAATTTTCTTAGAGAATATGACTTAAAAGCTATGTACAGTGTTAGTAAACAACATTACCACTATATACATAGAAAGAATACCACAAATTACAATTATTACCATAGTTTAATACTGGCAAAGACTAGCTCTTGGGCTACATCCACTAAAAGCAGTTTGCTGTCCTACTACTTGGGACAAATCTAAACTTGAGTTCTCATGAAATTCAGCATACAGTGTTTCTCCAACACTGTACTGATACATCAATATTAAATATCCATATATATTGCAATGTACCACATACAGTAATATGACAGTCTTAGTCCTCAATCTTTATTTCCAGGTTATGGGGAACATCAGTCCCACTGGTACTGCCCTCAATCTCCTCAGTCCTCATCTCCTCATCTCCATGAGTCTTCTGGTGCTTTTTGAGGGATGACTGGTCGGTGTAAGTCTTCCCACACTGGTCACAGGGGTAGACCTTCTCCTTGGTGTGGACCTGTTCGTGTCTCTTCAGATGGCCAGACCTACTGAAGCTCTTCCCACAGTAAGAGCAGCTGAAGAGTTTCTCCCCTGTATGAGTCCTCAGGTGCAGCTTGAGGCTGCTCGCCACGCTGAAGCTTTTACCACACTCTGAACATGTGTATGGTTTCTCTCCCGTGTGCATCCGCTTGTGTATGGTGAGGTGGCCTGCCTGGCTGAAGGTCTTCTCACACAGGTCACAGTGGTACGGCCTCTCCCCTGTATGAATCCTGTAATGTGTTTTGAGGTCCCCCATACCATTGAACCTCTTGCCACACTGTACACAGCAGTAAGGCTTTTCCCCCGTGTGTATTCTCTGATGTATTCTCAGGTTACCTGCGTTGCTAAATGTTTTGGCGCAGACACTGCAACTGTATGGCCTCTCTCCTGTGTGAGTTCGTAAGTGGACTTTAAGCTGGTTGTGTTCACTGAAGCGCTTCCCACAATGTGGGCAGCAGTACGGTCTCTCTCCCGTATGAACACGCTTGTGTATTCTGAGCTGGCCCGGGTGACTGTAGTTCTTCCCACAGAGGTTGCAGCTGAACGGTCTCTCTCCTGTGTGAGTGCGCTTGTGGGACTTGAGCAGGTCTGCCCGGCCAAAGCGTTTGCCGCAGTAGTTGCAGCAGTGGGCCTTCTCGCCACTATGATTCCTCATGTGAATGTTGAGGGAGCTCACTCGACTAAATGTCTTCTCACACTGGGTGCAGTTGTAGACGCCTTGTGTGTTTTTAGAGGGTTCTATAGCGTGAGAGTTCAGAGTTGGTAAAATGTCCTCACTTGTCGTCCCAGCAGGGTCAGTTCCTGTGTCAGGGTAGTATGCCAAGAAAGGATCTTCTTCTGGCTCAGACTCTCCAGTATCATTGTGACACAGCCTTCCCTCCGATTCAACAAAATGGCCACCCTCATCGTCTCCCATCTCCATGTGAATGTCAGACACTATGGTGACTTTGACATCACTGTCGCTGTCTCTAGAGTCCACATCTGTGTCCAGTGGTGACTGAAAATGTTCATCATACTCTTCAGGAATGATATAGCTCAACTCAGCACTCTCCATCTTAATTTGCTTAGATGCCAGGTTGAGAGGAGATGGTGGTTTTGAGAGGTCTATAGCATAGTCGTCATCCTCCAGATCAGGTTCTGTCTTTATGTTCTTGAAAATTAGGGTGGAAACCGCAGTGTCTGGGATGTTTTTGAGGCATTCTGGTTCCTGCTGAGCTGCTGGATCCATAATGGAGACAGACCCTCTACTCTGAGGTATCTTGCCCTTGTGCTGTCTCCTGGAGCTCCTCCTCTCATCACCCTGTGTTTTGATTGGCTTATGGGATTGGCTGACAGATGAACGGCTGGAACATGTCTTCCTTGATAAGTCTGGGAGGTGAACGACGTCCTGGTTACTTTCAGGGTCTGGGCAACAACAAATACATGTTAAATGTAAAAAATGTCCAACAAAGTCAGGGGATTACTATCTACTACAAGTTCCAACGTCGAAAGCTAGTCTGAAAGTACCACTGACAACAAATGTTGTCCATGGTTACAATGAGTGTTTGAAAACGACATGTAAAACATGCAACAGAGAGGGGTCAGCTAGGCTCGGTGGCCATCTTGGCAGCATGCACCTCAAAATGGGACAACAAAGGACAGCTGCAACTAACGATAGCTGCACTGGCGATTATTATTTTGAAGCCAACTGCATTGTGTACGTACCCGTTACGATCGAATCCTTATTGTCTTGTTCGTGCAGCCTTCGTTTAAGATCCTCATTCTCACTTTCAATTCTTTGTATTTTGCCCTTGTACTCAGACAACGTTTGGTCCACTGACTCCAATATGTCACTTACTGTGGCTTTAAAAATCTCGTTCAGAGACGACTCCAAAAACACTTTTAAGTCTTTTGACTTTGCCATAATCTGCAAATAAATAGCATACAAATAAAATATTAAATCCTAAACTATCTTACGATGTGGGTGTGACCGAGGTTGTTGCCGTGTCCGGAACAAAGCAGTAACCGTCGCTTGAAAGTGACGTTCCATCCCGTCAATATGTCGTTCTCTCCCTCTTTCACCGCCTCCGCAGTTAAGGAGGACGCATTGCATGTGTGTTAGCCGTCGATTTCAAGTGTCGTAGGCAACCAACCACCTGGCAGGTACTTGTATATGTTTAATGTTATATATGTGATACATTTAGTGCCTTCTTTCGAGGGCGGCTTGTAGTAGCTTGTTTGTTGATTTGACACGTGTTTATAGTTCAAGAAGCATAGACCCAAGTCATACTTGTCACAACAACTAGCCCTGGCTACAAGCGGTGCGTCTTAAAGGGTTTAACAACAACATAATTCATAAAGTTGACACATGCACAGTGGTTATGTTTATCCTTTTTGTTATTTTGAGGTTTACATGGAACAATCGTTAGAAAAACACAGTGGGAATGTTGTCATGGAACCAATAAACCAGGGGGAATATGGTCCCCTGGGACTCATAAGTATTTGCTTCAAAGGATGCCTACAGTACCCTGAGGCTCGACCAGTCCACTCCCTTGTGTCAGTCAAGACTTGCAGGAATGAAGTTAAGCCACTCTCCTGACTTGTGGCTGTATGAGTGGCAGAGTTATATTAAACTGGACCGGGCGTGGCCGGTGAGGGAGTAGCGCCAAGCTCAAATCAAACAGCAATCTGCAGCGCTTGGTTATGTTGTCAACAAGACCGCATGATCCATCGTTCAGAAACATACATATATTTTCCATAAAATGTATGTTCACATTTTCAAACAAGTTTTCATTGGGAAGCCTTTTTTTATTATTTTATATATATTTTTTAACATACAGAATCCTGCTCATTCGTCCACCTTTTGCTTTGAGTCAACTTCGCTGTCGGCCAGAACGAGGCAGCTGGCTCATGCCCGGGAGCAGCACGGTTCCAAAACGAATGCAATCACTTTTTACCCAGTGCAAACTATGCCTACCTGGGCCAGCATTATAGAATCCCCTCAATGTATGCTTGTGCGCATCTGTGCCTTCAGGCTGTGGGCGGGCCCAATGCTCTCAGGTGTCTTTGCTATTTCGCTCCCTGCCAATCAGAATGTGTCTTTTCTTTCTTTTTGTTGCCTCTTTCCCTGTTTTTGCAAGGCATATCCATGTTGCAGATGAGCAGAGGGAGGCGGAAGTCTGGGATCTGTTGCCTGGAGATGAGGTATCTCTCACAGAGGAGGAGTGGACTAGGACTTGCGACTCGCATGCATCCTCTGTGACACCCCAGGCTAGCGCTGTGTAAGTGAGAGAGGCTAGAAAACTTGTCATCTGAGGGATTACACCTTGTGCACTAAGCTGTCTGTCTACATGGCAATAAAGAGGTTTTCCCCCCACAGACTGACTTAAAGCCTTACTAACTGACTGGTTATATGATACCCCATGAGAAGGCTTTAAAGGGTAAGTCCAAATCGAAGTTTACTAAGAAAATGGCAAGTGTTACTCTCTGAAAGTAGTTTGTGTTTGAGTTTGAGTTTTTAATGATCTCAGGCATGTTATTATTTTGCTGACAGCAGTAGTGTCTATTATCTGGTGTTTCCACACATGAATAATATATATTAACCTTGTTTTCCTGTTGGTATTGATGGTTTCATTCAAGTTTGTGGTTTGATTTCTGCATAGTTGTACTTGTCATGTAGAGCCTTTGGGTGTGTTGTTGACGAGTCAATGTGGTTACAGTCAATTTGGCATCTCCCTCTGATAGACTGCCTCAACAGCTAGAGAGTCCCATGCATAGTGCCTGCCAATACAATGGTCCACTGGTAGGGGATAATCCACATAATCACTGGGACATCCACAAGTTAATGTAATGGTTCATCAGCTGCACTAAACCTTTGCCATTTCAATGTTTATTAGACCTTAATTTCCTGAATTTAAAAAATATAAATGTAACATGCAACATTTTCAAAGATTTTACTGAGTTACAGTTCATATAAAGAAGTCAGTAAATGAAAATAAATTAATTAGGCCCTAATCTATGGATTTCACGTGACTGGGAATACATATCTGTTGGTCATAGATACTTTTAAAAAATGGAACTCACAATGGGGCCTCAGGATCTAATTGATATTGATAAATTGCAATTGTGTTCATTGTCTGTAGTTTATGCCTGCCTGCCTGCCTGCCTGCCCATACCATAACCCACCACCACCATGTGTCACTCTGTTCACAACGTTGACATCGGCAAACCGCTTGCCCACACGACTCCATACACGTGGTCTTTGGTTGGAGGTACTGCCAAATTCTCTAAAATGATGTGGAGGTGGTTTATGGTAGAGAAATTAACATTCAAATATCTGGCAACATCTCTGGTGGACATTCCTGCAGTCAGTATGCCAATTGCACCCTCCATGAAAACTTGAGACATCTGTGGCATTGTGTTGTGTGACGAGACGGCACATTTTAGAGGGCTCTTTTATTGTGCCTAGCACAAGGTGTACCTGTGTAATGATCATGCTGTTTATTCAGCTTCTTGATTTGCCACACCTGTCAGGTGGATGGATGATCTTGGCAAAGGAGAAATGCTCACTAACTGTAAAAATTTCTTTGCACAAAATGTGAGGGAAATATGTGTTTTGTGTATGTGGCACATTTCTGATATTTTATTTCAGCTCATGAAGCATGGGACCAACACTTTACATGTTGCGTTTCATATTTTTTTCAGTGTAGTAATGCTGATAATTTAAAGGACACAACTGAAATCTCTGTCTTATTAACTTTAAAAACCAGAAGACTTAATCACCAGCAACATTCAAATCCAAGGTCAGAGATTATTGTTGTTATTACACCAAACAATAGATAGGCCTATATTGTGCCTGCATAAAGGGAACAATGTTCCTCTAATTAGATAACTGTAACCTATGACCTGAATACCTTCAAATATTATACCTAAAGGAAGATGATGACTGTAAAGTCTTTATCCAGACTCCAAAGTAAGAGTAATCTAGTTTATACAACACACACATGGACCTTTATACAATCTCAGAGAGCTGCAAATCTCATTCACACAGATTCAATGAGGAAGTATGGGGTGCAAAAAGAAAGTATCTGTCTATCATTGTAAGTTTATACCGTTCTTTGCTGTTTTTAAGTGGAGCGCCAGCCTAGCACCCTAACAGGAAATGAGAAGTGAGCACCCACACAGGAAGTGTGGCCAAGCACTGTCCCGGATGTTGGTTATGTGATGTGAGTAGACTATTGACAAAAAGGCTGAGCGACTGAAAGAGAGAAATGGAGTGAAAGTTTAAATAGACGGAATAGGAGGTATTTGAACCAATTTTCCATGTCACTCTTCTTTTTATGACAGTACAATTCTGAAGACTAGAGGCTTAGTATGTGGCTTCACATGAATTGTTACAAAAATGCTGTGTGTTTATATTAGGTAGTGTCCTTGATATGGATCAACAACATACTACTGTGAATCTTCACTGATATCCTCCGGGTCGGTCCATGGACCATGACCTATACATGTACATCATGGTAGCTCAAGCTGATGGTTAGCAGTAGACATGAATATTTAGGATACAGTGAAACCGCTCACACCCCCACCATCTGGCTCTCACTCTCTATTTCTCTCCATCTATGCTCTCCAACTTCTCTCTCTCTTTCTGTAAAGGTTGCTCTTCTGTGGTCAGGAAGTAAATGCGCCTCTGTAATGTTTCAGCAAAAGTCATTGCAAAGCACATCCGCTGTGCCACACCAAAAGAGAGAGAAGTAAACAGGGTTTATAAAACAACCTCTTCCTTAAAATATATGAACTGGATAGTGTTTGGTATGCAGAAGTGAATGGTGAGTGTTGGCTAACATTTTAATATGTTTAAGAGACCATGTTTGTCATTGAACTGTGCCTATTGGTGTATGATGTGTGAGAGTGACATGAGCTACCGCTGGTCTAAGCTTTAGGATGTTGGCTTTCTGTTAATTGAAAGAGTGTTAATCTCACACCCTAGTCCATTTTTTTTTTCCATTTAAAAAAAAAAATTGAAATTTCACACTGTAATATTATTGATATACAAGGCAGGTAGCCAGTGTTGGGGAGTATATTTTAGCCTGCAGAGCAGTATTTTCTCCTGGATTTACTGTACCTGTTTAGATTGGCTTTCATTTGGCAGATGACTCAGTTCACCACATATGTTTATTTATAAACAAGTGTCAAGGTGTACTTAAAGAGAACCTGTCTTTAGCTAAACATATTGTCTTACTGATTTATTTTCATTTGAACATTAGCCCTTTACAAACACTACTTGTTTGACATTACTGTGGGAATTTATGAGCGAGTCACTAGTTAGTTTGAATGGATGTATGTTTTGCCATATTTTATTGTACATGAATGTTCTTGCTTTACGGACCTCGTGCACATAACTAGGGCAGCACCGGAAGCTAACCAACCACAGGAGTCAACCATGACAGCATCACTTTGACCTAATTCCAAGATGGATGCCCTGGCCAGCACAGAGGAACGAGACTAAACTAAGTTGAGCCATATCTCTGCTTAGGACTGAGTGAAGAGAGAGGTTATGGAGGGGTCTAGGGTGCGCTCTCCTCTCCCAGACCTCAGGGAGCAAGACAGCCAGACATGGCCCAATATGGATCTCCCACTACAGAGCAGGCCACTGGAGGAGGCTATTGGGTGGAGAGAGATGGAGGAGCAAGTGAACCAGATGGACAGGGAGGAAGAGGATAACTCTCATCAGACTGGAAGGACTGAGGAGCCAGAGGAGCACTGGGATTCCATGACTTTACCTGTGTACCCCATGATCCATCCCAGTGTCTCTCTGTCCTTTGCCACGGTGCAGTGGGACATAACCAACCCCTCCCCTGACATTCCCTACCCCATGACTGACAACAGCTCGGCCGATGAGCTGGACTCCAGTGGAGCGGCCAGTCTGGACTGGACTGTGAGTCCCCTGTCCCAGCAGCAACATCAAGCCTGTGTGACAGGAATCAACATAGAGCTGTCTGTCCAGGAGAAGACACATAATCAGAACGGACCGGAGCAACAGCTGCCTTTGGAGACAGACCAGGGTGAAAGCTCCCCTCGGGTACGTCAGGCAGAACGGAAAGGATTGTGGTTATGTGTCTGTTGTCATTTGAAATTATGTTGCTGTGTGTTTGTGTACATTTGTGGACCTTTATTTCCTGTGTGCATGTGTGTGTTGGTCTGTGAAAGTACAAGAGAAAGAGAGTATTTAGGATGAGAAATAGCTCTACCTCTGTCTATTCATAGATTATATACCAGCATATAGGTTTCAGTTGTAGGTTGAGATGAGGTGAATGGAATATACCGTTATACAGTACCAGTCAAAAGTTTGGACATACTTAATCATTCAAGGGTTTTTCTTTATTTTTACTATTTTCTACATTGTAGAATATTAGTGAAGACATGAAAACTATGAAATAACACATATGGAATCATGTCGTAACCAGAAAAGTGTTAAACAAATCAAAATATATTTTAGATTCTTCAAAGTAGCCACCGTTTGCCTTGATGACAGCTTTGCACATTCTTGGCATTCTCTCAACCAGCTTCATGAGGTAGTCACCTGGAATGCATGTCAATTAACAGGTGTGCCTTGTTAAGTTCATTTGTGGAATTTCTTTCCTTAATTCATTCGAGCCAATCAGTTGTGCTGTGACAAGGTAGGGGTGGTATACAGAAGATATCCCCATTTGGTAAAAGACCAAGTCCATATTATGGCAAGAACAGCTTTAAGACATGAAGCTCAGTCAATCCAGAAAATTTCCGTCGCAAAACCATCAAGCACTATGATGAAACTGGCTCTCATGAGGACCACCACAGGAAAGGAAGACCCAGAGTTACCTCTGCTGCGAAGGATACGTTCATTAGAGTTACCAGCATCAGAAATGGCAGCCCAAATAAATGCTGCACAGAGATCAAGTAACAGACACATCTCAACATAAACTGTTCAGAGGAGTCTGCGTGAATCAGGCCTTCATGGTCGAATTGCTGCAATGAAACCGCTACTAAAGGACACCAATAAGAAGAAGAGACTTGCTTTGGCCAAGAAACACGAGCAACGGACATTAGACCGGTGGAAATCTGTCCTTTAATCTGATGAGTCCAAATTTGAGATTTTTGGTTTCAACCGACGAGACTTTGTGAGGCGCAGAGTAGGTGAATAGATAATCTCCACATGTGTGGTTCCCACCGTGAAGCATGTAGGTGTGATGGTGTGGGGGTGCTTCGCTGGTGACACGGTCAGTGATTTGTTTAGAATTCAAGGCACACTTATGCTACTACCACAACATTCTACAGCAATACGCCATCCCATCTGGTTTGAGCTTAGTGGGACTGTCATTTGTTTTTTTTAACAGGACAATGACCCAAAACACACCTCTAGGCTGTGTAAGGGCTATTTGATCAAGAAGGAAAGTGATGGAGTGCTGCATCAGATGACCTGGCCTCCACAATCACCTGACATCAACCCAATTGAGATGGTTTGGGATGAGTTGGACCCCAGAGTGAAGGAAAAGCAGCCAACAAGTGCTCAGCATATGTGGGAACTCCTTCAAGGCTTTTGGAAAAGCATTTCAGGTGAAGCTGGTTGAGAGAATGCCAAGAGTGTGCAACGCTGTCATCAAGGCAAAGTGTAGCTGCTTTGTAGACTCTAAAATATATATAATATATACACTTTTTTTTTGGTTACTACATGTTTCCATATGTGCTATTTCATAGTTGTGATGTCTTCACTATTATTCTACAAAGTAGAAAATAGTAAAAAATAAAGAAAAACCCTTGAATGAGTAAGTGTGTCCAAGCTTTTGACTGATACTGTACATATCAGTCATCTGAGAGCCAGGTCCCTTCTGTCTGAGTGCTGATCATCCCACCTCTTTCTCAATCACAAGTTTTCCCCAGCTCGATGTTTATTGTTGACAGCTGCTTTTGCAATTCCAGGCATGTGATACACCAAGGCCATATGTGGAGGAGCATGCAGCACACACACAGGAAGAGGAGGCTTCAGCACAAGAGCTATTTGAGGACCATGGTGAGTGCAAACCGAGGTCATTTTCACAAATGCACCATGGGCATACTCTTAAGATTTTATTTTAACATGTGTTGACATATTCTGATAGTTGCTACCCCTTCAAATGCATTTGACCTCTCACCTCGACTTGATCATATAGTATGTAGAGTGCATAGGATGTTGGTGGCACCTTAATTGGGGAAAATAGGCTCGTTCTAATGACTGGAGCTGAAAAGTGGAATGGTAACAATTACATCAAACACCTGGTTTCCTGTGATATTGACTTGGTCAATATTAACATGGGTATTTGTGTGTTTAGACTCTCTTTCAGGGAGACGTCCATGGCCAGAGGAAGGGATAGGACCGTCTGTGACAGAGGAGACTATCACACCCTCTGACATAGCTCCTAGCTCTGTAGAGACAGGAGAGTCCGAGACTAGGCCGGATAGTGAGAGTTTAGGCTCTGTGCCGGGAGAGAAACAGGAACAGACTGGCACAGTCCTGACTATACAGATCAACCCAGAGCAAGGATCCAGCTCTACGGACTATGAGGAGGAGGGGGAGCAGACAGAACAGATAGGACAGTCAGAGGGGAGGGAACAGTCGGACAGTGAGGAGGAATCAGCGATGATAGAACTCTTAGAGCACCTGCCTGAGCCAGCTGAACTGAAAGAACAGTCAGAACTCTCAGAGAAGTCTGAACACCGTGGGCAGTCAGAGCCTAATCACACAGAACAGAGTGAATACGGGAACAATAACGAGACAACAGAGCAGCCAGAAGACTCTGAGAAACTTGTAGAGTCCGACCAGGTAGAGCATTCAAATCAGTCAGGGGACGGAGACCAGCAAACTGAAGAGGCCCATTTACAACAGGCAGAACAGTCAGAAGTGACAGACCAGTCAGAACAATCAAAAGAATCAGAGCAGACGCAACAGCCAGAACAGACAGAATGTTTAGAATCAAAACAGACGCAACATTCTGAGCAAACTATGTACTCCGAGCAGACAGACTTTTCAGTGCAGGCAGAACCACAGACAGAACCATCACGGGAGACGGAACACTCTGAAGATTCTGAGCAGTCAAAACAATCAGGGGAGATGGAGCAGTCGGAGCAGTCAGAGCAGACGGAGCAGTCAGAGCAGACGCAGCAGTCAGAGCAGACGCAGCAGTCAGAGCAGACGGAAAAACCAATACATTCAAAGCAGTTAGAAGAATTACTTTTCCTTTGCACAGAGGAGCTTGAACAGACAGAACAGTCAGACCAGACAGAAGACCAGAAACACTCAGGGGCTGAACAGCCAGCGCAGACTGCACTGACTGAGTCGACAGAAGAGCTAGAGCAGACAGAGCATGTAGAACAATTGGAACAGAACGTTTGTACAGAGGATTCATGTTTGCCGCCCAGGGAAGGAAGTGGAGAGCAACTGGAGTCTCAGGTACAGCAGACGGAGGCCTCAGAACCAGTGGTGGTCCATATGAATGGTGGAGGTTTGGACAGGGAGAGGGCCTGCAGGCTGGCTGAAAGACTCTACAGGCTGGATGGGATCTACAAGACAGATGTGGTCAAACACCTGGACAAAGAGTAAGACCAAAGGCTGCAAAACCTTGGAGTGGCCAAACGTTACATTACATAGGTCTTATGCAGTAGTAACTATTAGGGTAATGATCCATGCTAGTAAGTACTTTCTGAGGTTTTTTTCTCATAATGTGTCACCTTGAATCATGAACTTGACCTGTCTTTGTCTCCCGGCCACTCTCTAATTCAGCAATGACTTTAGCCGAGCTGTTGGGGAGGAGTACCTGAAGTTCTTTGACTTCACCGGTCAGAGACTGGACCAAGGCCTGAGGTAAGTCCTTCACACTTTCTAATTCGATTTTTCCTAGTTCACTATAATAGTAACAAGTAATGGTCTCAAATTAGCATCTTCCATCTGTAAATTATCTTATATTTCCTCTATTTTGCCCTCGTCTCCCAGGTCTTTCCTGAGGGTGGTGGTGCTTATCGGTGAGACCCAGGAAAGAGAACGGGTGCTGCAGCATTTCTCCTGTCGATTCCAGCAATGCAACCCTCACACCTTCTCCTCTTCCGGAGAAGTACTCACACTCACCTGTTCTGTGATGCTCCTGAACTCTGATCTGCATGGACAGGTGAGTTCCCACTGCACTGCAAACCGTGTAGGTATTTAGGGTTTTGAATGTTGTTACGCACGCCTCCATGAAGAGGGAACGCAACACCCTGCTTTAACTCAACTCTCCGTGAAGTGAAAGAGGTATGGACTATAGGTGCGAGTAAGGATGACAAAAGGCAGAATTTATCGCTTACTAGGAATTTATTCCTTCACACGGTAATATGGGGAAAAGGGGCTGGACGGAACCAAAGCAAAGAAAGTAAATCTCAAACCCCCTCTCCTACCTTACCTGCCTACCCACTACTTACCTAATTTAGCACCACCTGGTGCCCTAACCAAAATACGGGGGGTGGTCCGCCCAGGTCTTACCTAGTGTGCCTAGACAGTGAATATACTACGGGTATATGTATGCCCTCAGGCCTCTTGCCTAAGCATTCCCTAGGTGCCTTCCCCTTCCCCCTGGGAACAAATGAAACAGAATATTAAACAACCCACTTCACAACAAAACTGAGAAAAAACTAACTCAGGCCATTAAAGAAGAACCGCACAAACACAGAACCGCACCAAGCTGCTACCAAGAACAATTAACATAGTACATACTAACGACCAACATGCTATACCCCTCAGCCATCAACATGCTATACCCCTCAGCCATCAACCTCCTCTCTCAGCAATGATCTATATCACGATCAGTCTCTCCCCTGAACAACAGAACACTGGCTTTTATAGCTTCAGAAGGCATTGGAAATTGGAGACAGCTGCGTCCTGATGAGGGGGCGGGGTCAGCTCTCCAATTAATTGTGGCGTCAACCAATCAGCTGCTGGGGATCTCAGGAAGCCATCTCCTGAAACACACTCAAATACACAAACTACAACACAGAAACTGGGGAACGTAACAAATGTATACACAGTTAAACCAGGGGAGGACCATCCTCCTTTGTGAATTTCAGAAAAATATAGAGTGAAACAAAACAAAGTTATCCTTTTTAGATAAAAATATACTAAATATTTTCAGGTCACCAAATATTCAATTAAAATACACAGTTTTGCAATAAGTCTAACGTAGCCTCAACAGCACTCTCTAGGGTAGCACCATGGTGTAGCTGGAGGACAGCTAGTTTCCATCCTCCTCTGGGTACATTGACTTCAATACAAAACCCAGGAGGCTCATGGTTCTCATCCCCCTTCCATAGACTTACACAGTTATGACAACTTCCGGAGGACATCCTCCAACCTATCAGAGCTCTTGCTGTATGAACTGACATGTTTTCATCTCAATCAAAGGATCAGAGAATGAATCTAGTATTAAAACCATAAGCTACAGCTAGCTAGCATTGCAGTGCGTAAAATGTGTTGAGTAGTTGACTCAAAGAGAGAGAAAGACAATAGTTGAACAGTTTTGAACAAATTCATTTCTTAAATGGAGAAGCAAAAGAGAGCGAGAGCTAGCTATATTTCATTGTCTTTAAAAAAAACGTACCTATCTAGCGAATTCAGCTAGCTAGTTGAGCCTACACAAACTCCTGGCTCAAACAGAGAGGGATGCTATGTTAGATGGCTATGGCTATCCAACACTGTAACTCTTCTAAGTCAAGGTACGCTTTTGGTTTGATTTATTCCCAACGGGGCCCACCGGTGTAACTGCTAAACTGCTTGCTGTACACTGTACAGCAAGATTGTAGCGGGTTTATTGAGAGTTAGTCAATATAGCTAAGTATTTGAACTATGACGTTAGCTAATATGGTGACAACGATGTAGGCTGTGTGTAGAGGTTATGGTATGAAGTTTTGTTTTGGAAAGTTATTTTTTCTTGGTCAGCTACTGTATTGAAGTTGAAAGGAAAATGTGAGAAGAGGAGAGCATGTAGATGAGAGAAGGAATTATACAATGAGCCAATTATCATGCTGTTGGTATGTGGCTTCTATGTGGCTGCTATGAATTGAACTGTTTGTGGTGATCAAGGGTTTATTTATTCGCCCGATTCTGTTGAAATAATTTTTTTAAACGGAATGAAACGGAGTTAAACATACCTGAATTTGGCCAATAGAAACTCTCGTTTGCGACTGTTGGACTACTGATTACACCTTAGATCAGCTAGATGCAGGCAAGAGTGTGCAAGGAAGTATTGAATGTGTCACGGTCTGTCACCTTGATTACTGAAAAATGTCTCTAGACCTGTGCACCTACATTGTAAACTTTAATTTGTTGTCTAGGTTGTAGCAATCTCATGATGGGTATAGGAAAAATGTGAGTATCATGTAGTAGCCTAAACCTATCGCTGTTACATTGAACTGGGTGAATGGAATTTGAATGACAGTCATCCAGTATGCTTTAATAGAAATAAGATCATCCTCATAAAAAAAAAAAATTAAACAGCACCGACCGCTACTGAGTTAAACATTGTTTTTGTGTCTGTCCACAGAATGTGGGCAAACCCATGTCTGTGTCCAGCTTCGTGTCCAACCTGGATGGGATGAATGAGGGTGAGAGCTTCAGTAAGGAGCTGTTGAAGGTAAGATTATCCTCCTCATTCTACACCTACTCAATATTTCAGTAGATACTGTTAACTGAAAGAACCGTGTCTATAGCAGTCTGAAGTAACCCTTTTTTACGGAAGACTTCAGTGTCCTTTCTCTTGTTTCTTGCTCAGGCTCTCTACAACTCCATTAAGAACGAGCCTCTGGAATGGGCAGTGTAAGTAGTCTGACTTAAGAACAAGGTAGTGGGTAGCATTATTCTATACTATTTGCCACCACCTTTTCAGTCTCCCCTTGGACATGGTAGATTTACACACAGATTCCTCTTCATGTTGCTTTCTCCAATATATTGTGGTTGTGTTACACCTCTCATATTTTCATTGTTTTTTAATTTCCTCTCCATTGCTTCTTCATTCCTCCCCTCATCTCGTCAATCGCCCTGTTCAGTGATGAGAAGGAACTGAAGAGCTCCATGTTGTTGGCGGAGGATGCTAAAGAGGACGCACCCCTGCGCTCCAAGAGCAACCCGTTCCAAGATGTGCCGCATGACAAGAAGGCCACAGTGTTCAAACAGAGCTTCCTCAAACGCAAGGCCCACGCTGACATCGATGGCAAACGCAGTGAGTGGGACTGTGACACTGTTTGCACGAAACCATAGGAACTCAAATATCAGGGCAATAAAGTGTGTACAAGAGCGTCATAGAGTTTTGATAAATCCTTTGACGATTCATCAGTCTGGTGAAATGATTTAGGGTGTGAATGTCTTTGAGAAGCATCCTTTGACCTCAGGAGTGATGTAATGTAACTGTGTGTGACAGCTCCTTGGGGGAAGAGAAGCTGGAAGATCTTCTATGGAGTGCTGAAGGGAATGGTCCTCTACTTGCAGAAGGTTAGAGTTTCCTCCTCTCCCTCATCTTATTCCATACTTTCCATATCACGGCCTCTTGATAATGTTCTGGATGCCTTTGACACGAATCCCTCACTGCTTGTTACGCTATCCAACCTGTCCTCTCCCTCAGGATGAGTATACGATGGAGTGGCAGAGTACAGAGGAGGTGGTCAGTGTGCACCATGCCCTGGCAGAGCAGGCAGCAGACTACACTAAGAGACCACACGTCTTCCGCCTGCAGACCGCTGACTGGAGGGTTTTCCTCTTTCAGGCCTCGTGAGTCTATGTCGTGTGTATGTTTGAGAGACCCGAACTACAGTGAGGGAAAAAAGTATTTGATCCCCTGCTGACTTTGTACGTTTGCCCACTGACAAAGAAATGATCCGTCTATAATTTTAATGGTAGGTTTATTTGAACAGTGAGAGACAGAATAACAACAAAAAAATCCAGAAAAACGCATGTCAAAAATGTTATAAATTGATTTGCATTTTAATGAGGGAAATAAGTATTTGACCCCCTCTCAATCAGAAAGATTTCTGGCTCCCAGGTGTCTTTTATACAGGTAACAGGCTTAGATTAGGAGTACACTCTTAAAGGGAGTGCTCCTAATCTCAGTTTGTTACCTGTATAAAAGACACCTGTCCACAGAAGCAATCAATCAGATTCCAAACTCTCTACCATGGCCAAGACCAAAGAGCTCTCCAAGGATGTCAGGGACAAGATTGTAGACTTACACAAGGCTGGAATGAGCTACAAGACCATCACCAAGCAGCTTGGTGAGGAGGTGACAACAGTTGGTGCGATTATTGGAAGAAACGCAAATGGAAGAAACACAAAAGAACTGTCAATCTCCCTCGGCCTGGGGCTCCATGCAAGATCTCACCTTGTGGAGTTGCAATGATCATGAGAACTGTGAGGAACAGCCCAGAACTACACAGGAGGATCTTGTCAATTATCTCAAGGCAGCTGGGACCATAGTCACCAAGAAAACAATTGGTAACACACTACGCCATGAAGGACTGAAATCCTGCAGCGCCCGCAAGGTCCCCCTGCTCAAGAAAGCACATATACATGCCCGTCCGAAGTTTGCCAATGAACATCTGAATGATTCAGAGGACAACTGGTTGAAAGTGTTGTGGTCAGATGAGACCAAAATGGAGCTCTTTGGCATCAACTCAACTCGCTGTGTTTGGAGGAGGAGGAATGCTGCCTATGACCCCAAGAACACCATCCCCACCGTCTAACATGGAGGTGGAAACATTATGCTTTGGGGGTGTTTTTCTGCTAAGGTGACAGGACAACTTCACCGCATCAAAGGGACGATGGACGGGGCCATGTACCGTCAAATCTTGGGTGGAACCTCCTTCCCTCAGCCAGGGCATTGAAAATGGGTTGTGGATGTGTATTCCAGCATGACAATGACCCAAAATACACGGCCAAGGCAACAAAGGAGTGGCTCAAGAAGAAGCACATTAAGGTCCTGGAGGGGCCTAGCCAGTCTCCAGACCTTAATCCCATAGAAAATCTGTGGAGGTAGCTGAAGGTTCGAGTTGCCAAACGTCAGCCTCGAAACCTTAATGACTTGAAGAAGATCCGCAAAGAGTGGGACAAAATCCCTCCTGAGATGTGTGCAAACCTGGTGGCCAACTACAAGAAACGTCTGACCTCTGTGATTGCCAACAAGGGTTTTGCCACCATGTTTTTTTCGTCATGTTTTGCAGAGGGGTCAAATACTTATTTCCCTCATTTAAAATGCAAATCAATTTATAACATTTTTGACATGCGTTTTTCTGGATTTTTTTGTTGTTATTCTGTCTCTCACTGTTCAAATAAACCTACCATTAAAATTATGGACTGATTATTTATTTGTCAGTGGGCAAACATACAAAATCAGCAGGGGATCAAATACTTTTTTTCCCTCACTGTATATCCATGTAGTATTGGAGTTGTGAATTTACATTTGTCACACAAAGGTCTAATGTGTTTGACTATTTGGCGGTGTGAAGGAACAATCGCATCAATCAGGATGCAGCAGTCTAATAATCCTTTGACTTTGTATACAAAGATATGATTAGATATGTTATGTCTTCTATGTGCACGGTTCCCTTGTTGTCCGAAGCTCCACAGCAGAGATGATTTCATGGATCAGCCGTATCAACCTGGTGTCAGCCCTACACTCCTCTCCTCCCTTCCCTGCTGCTGTGGGCTCTCAGAGGAAGTTCTGCAGACCCATCCTGCCAGCCTCGCAGTCTGCACACACACTGGTACTGTATTCACATACCCTCTTGGTTCACTCTCTGTAGTCCCAACTGCTTTGTTTTAGTACATTATGTATTCATCTTTGTGGGGTGTGATATTTAGGAGTACGCTGAGACTGTGAACTCAGCAAAAAAAGAAACGTCCTCTCACTGTCAACTGCGTTTATTTTCAGCAAACTTAACATGTGTAAATATTTGTATGAACATAACAAGATTCAACAACTGAGACATAAACTGAACAAGTTACACTAATGTGACGAACAGAAATGGAATAATGTGTCCCTGAACAAAGGGGGGGTCCAGATCAAAAGTAACAGTCAGTATCTGGTGTGGCCACCAGCTGCATTAAGTACTGCAGTGCATCTCCTCCTCATGGACTGCACCAGATTTGCCAGTTCTTGCTGTGAGATGTTACCCCACTTCCACCAAGGCACCTGCAAGTTCCCAGACATTTCTGGGGGGAATGGCCCTAGCCCTCACCCTCCAATCCAACAGGTCCCAGACATGCTCAATGGGATTGAGATTCAGGCTCTTCGCTGGCCATGGCAGAACATTGACATTCCTGTCTTGCAGGAAATCACGCACAGAACGAGCAGTATGGCTCGTGGCATTGTCATGCTGGAGGGTCATGTCAGAATGAACCTGCAGGAAGGGTACCGCATGAGGGAGGAGGATGTCTTCCCTGTAACGCACAGCATTGAGATTGCCTGTAATGACAACAAGCTCAGTCCGATGATGCTGTGACACACCGCCCCAGACCATGATGGACACTCCACCTCCAAATCGATCCCGCTCCAGAGTACAGGCCTCGGTGTAACGCTCATTCCTTCGATGATAAACACGAATCCGACCGTCACCCCTGGTGAGACAAAACTGCGACTCGTCAGTGAAGAGCACTTTTTGCCAGTCCTGTCTGGTCCAGCAACGGTGGGTTTGTGCCCATAGGTGACGTTGTTGGCGGTGATGTCTGGTGAGGACCTGCCTTACGTCTATACCCTGATGAAGACAGCTTGGCTGTCGAAACGTTGGTATTACATTTTTGCATCTGAGCTCCTATAGTGTGCGGCTCTCTTTTATTTTCGAGGACCTGCCTTACAACAGGCCTACAAGCCCCCAGTCCAGCCTCTTTCAGCCTATTGCGGACAGTCTGAGCACTGATGGAGGGATTGTGCGTTCCTGGTGTAACTCGGGCAGTTGTTGTTGCCATCCTGTACCTGTCCCGCAGGTGTGATGTTCGGATATACCGATCCTGTGTAGGTGTTGTTACACGTGGTCTGCCACTGAGAGGACGATCAGCTGTCCATCCTGTCTCCCTGTAGCACTGTCTTAGGCGTCTCACAGTACGGACATTGCAATTTATTGCCCTGGCCACATCTGCAGTCCTCATGCCTCGCAGCATGCCTAAGGCACGTTCACGCAGATGAGCAGGGACCCTGGGCATCTTTCTTTTGGTGTTTTTCTGAGTCAGTAGAAAGGCCACTTTAGTGTCCTAAGGTTTCATAACTGTGACCTAATTGCCTACCGTCTGTAATCTGTTAGTGTCTTAACGACCGTTCCACAGGTGCATGTTCACTTAATTGTTTAGGGTTCATTGAACAAGCATGGGAAACTGTGTTTAAACTCTTTACAATGAAGATCTGTGAAGTTATTTGTATTTTTACGAATTATCTTTGAAAGACAGGGTCCTGAAAAAGGGATGTTCCTTTTTTGCTGAGTTTATGTACTCTAGTTGTGCTGGGCCAGGTAGGGTAATCTGATACTAGATCTATGGTTAGGGACACTTTCTACCTGGAGTGTGTTCTGAGCCTGTTCATTGAGCCTGGCTCTCTGCTGCCCCCTGCAGGAGAGACAGCTGCAGTCCCATGCAGGCATGCTGGAGTCCTTCCAGGAAGACCTGGCCTACCTGCAGCAGAGTCTCCCTGACGGGCGCAGGGCCAAAGCCAAGGAGATGGAGGAACACCGAGTCAGAGAGGAATACCTGCAGCATGAGGTGTGTGTGTGTTATATCTGCATATGTATGTGCATATGGGATTGACCACAATGTTAAGCTCTGTGACATTATCGTAATGCAGGCTACATTTTTTCCCCCTTCACTCTATTAGATGTCTCATTCCTTCCTCTCCCCACAGAAATGTCGCTACGAGGCCTACATCCAGATGCTGGAGGTCTGGAAGGGTTTGAACCAGTCAACCGAGACTGAGGTGGGAACCAGTGAGCTCGACCTGTTTGACAGAGCTCTGTGTAAGGACACAGTGGATGAGGAGGGGGAGGAGGGAACCCTGAAGAAGTCCCACTCCAGCCCCTCCCTGGATCTGGAGATGGCCTCGCAACCTGTGGTCAAAGTTAAACGCAACATCTCGGAGAGACGGACCTATCGCAAGATCATCATACCGAGACGCAACCAGGACATATGAGGGCAGGTGTCCAAAAGTGTGGGGACACATAGAACTCTGACATTACTTTTCAATGGCTTTTTTTTAGGACAGGGACAATGTGTTACTTCCAAGCACGGTCCTTTTTAAGTTTTCATTTTCAGCTTGCACTTATTCAGCAAGAAGGCAAAGGTCAATAAAACAGAATGCATCCCTCAGGGAACTTGCTTGAGTCCTTTTGTTTGTTACTTTTATCTTATGAAGAGAGAATGTATTTTAGTTCATATTTGTGCACTTTCAATTTAACAAAATTAATTGAACCTCAGAAGTCGATGTTTCATGCTGACGGGTCAAAAAGAGTAATAGAATGATTGTCTCCTAACGATTTTGATCCCTCAAAACCCACATGGACCTACCTACACCTATGAATTTGCTGTGATATGTTGGGATACCTATTTATTTATATTAGAAATGTGTCTCTGCAGTTTCAAAATCTTACTCGTTTGCTCTGTATGGCCAGTGTGGAACTCTAGCCACATGAGGGTGCTATACAACAGCATATCACACCAAATAAAAAAGAAGTTATAAAACAGTTTGAAAAAGAATCTAAATTATGTCAATATACTCATTCTAGTTATGCAGTCTTGTATCTTCTATGTCCTTTTATATGAACATATTTGGATTTCATCTCCATGAAAGACTACCATCACATTTCACTGTAAGTTTCACAATGATTTGATTAGGCTTCTTGAGTTTAGAATCAAAATAGTTAAATGATCCATCCCAGTTGTTTGAGCTGCCAGTCACGTATGCCCTTGTCAATAAGAATGGTGAAAAGGGATTTAATAGTTTTTTGATCTTGCGTGGCACGTGGAGGAATTCTGGGCCGTTCTTTTTCAAAGGGACATCTTCAGCCACGGTCAGAACAGGATGTTTCAGAAGACCCTCACGTTCCTCCTTAATGTCACTGTTATGGATGACACACAGGAATGTGATGTGACAATAGGTATAAAAAAAGTGCACAGACAATACAGATGGGACAAACCTTTTCTGACTGGGCTAGTCTCTTCAGGATCAAGACTAATATCTTGAACAGGAACATGCATACATTCAGAAATACATTATACATCATTTGCTTGGGCACCAAGTTTATCCTGGCATACTAAGGCCCAGAGTTTCTCTTGTTCAGGTCATCTGGTAATGACAAGTAAAGGACCTGTGTCGTGAGACATGGGTTCATCAAATGTGTAATGTTATGATATTGCTGACACAGGACCTGCGTTAATGTGATAGTGCTTATTTGTGTGTTTTTTTTCTGTTAAAATGGTTCATATTCATTCATTTGAATAACCACAAACCATTAAGATAAAGTCCGATTCTAAAGATGTGGATGATTGATTGAGCGAATGATTGGCAGGAGCTTCAGGCCATGACAATGCTCCGGGTGTGTCTGCCTGATAAGCTCAAAGGACGCCATCTTGGATAACCTTCAAGTTCTTGGTCTGTTGTACATGAATTGCAACAGTAGGAGAAATTCAGAAATCCTGCTGTTCTGAGGCAATGTTAACCTGTTAAACACATGGACTTTCACACATTCACATCGGGTTTCTTCTTAATGCACGCAGGGTACAAATTGCAGTGAATACTTTTGGCTTTCATCAATGGAGGGTCTTGACCCAGGCTCTATACATGTTCTCTAGACCATGACAGCAGCAGTGGTGCTGGGTTGGAGTGCCATCTTGCTCCTCCACTCCACACAAAGAGTGGCCATGGCAGTGAGGCAGGCAGGACTCAGCCTTGCATTAGCAGAGGTTAGGGCCATACTTCAGATGGAAAGGTCCTGTTTTTGTTCCCCTCCTCTACTCCCCATTCTGTGGATTGAAGAGCTTTGTGGCGCTCTGTCAGGGCTGGTTGGGTAATTAAAAAGGCAAGGCCAGAGTTGTGATCATTAGGGGCTTGTCCAACGCTTGCACTGGGCAGTGGACTCAAAATAAGCCCCTCCACACATAAGGTCTCTCCCTGTGAAGCACACAAACACTCATCCTGTGTTGAACGCTATCCAACATTCCAAAAGCCCTAATATAGACACACACACACACACAGACACACACACAGTATTTGTCCCTGTGTTTCATTTTCTCCGTCTGTCTCTCCTGCCTCTGCCTTCAATGTCCCTCCCGACACACATTGCCCATCTGGTGCTGACGCCTCACACGTTCTACTTGTTACTTTTTTATCTTTTATTCGCACTAACCCTTTATTTGTCTCTCTCTCCCCTCTGTATTCGATGTAGCTTTTTACTCCCTCTACCTCTCCCCATCCTCTTTTATATCCTTGGCCTTTCAGTCGCTCCACTCTTGACTGCTGGCGTCGTGGCGTGGCTTCCTCTGTGGCCCGGCTCTTGAATTCTACTCTTTTTCTCTCTGTGATCTTTTCAGGAGTCTCTTTTCCATTTGGACCCTCATCCCCCTTCAGTTATCCACTGTCAGCTCCCTCTGTGTCCACTTGAGTTAGAGAGTCTCCAGTGTGACAATCAACACCAAACACCACAACGTGCTCCATTTCATACTTACGCTGTTTCTCTAACCTTGTTGTTTAGCAGTTTTATTGTCTCTGTTTTTTTTTTGCTTTTATTATTTATCATGTCATCATCACATTTCTTATTGTCCTCTTCCTATTTGATTTAGCCCCTTTTCTCAGGTACCAGATGTGAGGGCATGGAGGCTAGTGATGTCCAGAAATAGCATTAGACTCATCCTTTTTTTCTTTCCCCCATTTTAGACTCAGAAAGCAGACATATTCATTTGATTTGCTAAGCAGACCCAGGCCTAACATGAATAACACTTCCACGTTCTACTCTTTCCTTCGTCCCCTTTAGAATGGAAGCCCTTGTACCCGTGGAGTCTCTCACTGGAACAGTTAAGGTAAAGTGCCTGGCTTAAGGGCATTTCAATGCATGACCTAACATTACACTCTCCACTTCCACACACTCCTGCCTGGGACAACACTCCCTAGGCAGGGATTCAGTGCTTCTCAGACCCGGGCGCTGCAGACAAACATAATGACACGTAGAATAGGGTTTAGAGGCGATGTACAGTACACTGCGGTTAGAGCTCCTAATCTGGGCAGGCAGGACAAACACTGAAAACACTGTATGTTGACGGTGTGTCCTTTTCAATCTGAGCTTGACCGAGTTTTAATCAGTACTAGTGAGGGGTTTCATCTTGGTGCTATTCATGATAGATCTGCGCAGTGCTGCGTAGCAAATGAAATGTTGAGTGTGAGGGGAGTATGTTTTGAAGCATCTGATGGAGAGAGCAGTGTTGGTCTTGGTTGACTCTGTCCCCATGTCCAGAGTTCAGGCCTCTCCCTCGGGGCAGTACCTGATACCTGGCAGATTTGATCCAGGTGGTTGTATATAGGAGTGTGTGTATGTGAGTCCGGAAGGTGTGTGCTTTGAAAGGTGCGTTCCTCTTGATGTCTCCAGTCAATAGTGCTTCCTGCCCTCAGGGCTGTGTGCTAATAGGCCAGTCAAACAGAGGGCACCTGTCTTTCACCTCCGATCTACCACAGGCTCACAGAGACCGTCTGTTTGGCCACTTCTTTTCTGTTTGGCCACTTCCATTGTTTTAAGTCCTTCTATGGTTTGATGGACAGATGAGATCCTTGAAGTTACTGATGGTATTCATTATAAATGTTTGAGGAAGAGGGACTGTTTTCAAGGGTATAATTGAAAGAAGTAGTACTCATATTAAAATCTGTAGATTAGTGATCACTAAAGCTTTTCTCAGGTTTATTCTGACTAAGGAAATGTATTTAATGATGACATCAGAGACCGTTCAGAATTGGTAGGGACATGTCATTCCAGGACAATGAGCTCATTTGAAATAGTTTGAAAGCGAAACCTTTTTGTAACAGAACGACAGGGCTCACGTTAATGACCGCTGCTCCATCCAAATCAATAAATGAAGGTGACGAGTTCAATCAAACAGTCTGGATTAAGTGCTTTTCACCAACCCTCAAAGCCTGTCCTCAGAGAAAACATCCGGCAGACGAGACCCTCAGCGCAACCTTGTAGCCCCGCAATTCACAGTTTAAAACAACAGCAGCCTGTGTTTCATTTAGGCAGACCAATGTTGTCCTGTGCACCATGCTTATTTGCGAGTCTGAGTTGGTTCGCCCAATGTTTCAGGCCCAGAGATAAGTGGTGAAGTTTCCAGTTGACTGGCGCGGGACAACTCTGACCCGTCATTCCACTGATTGCCACACACTCCTCTCTGCACTGCCTTTTTGGCAGCAGCTACTCCAGGGGCCTCTATCTGTCTCTTAGTTTGTCCCAGTAATGGCTATGGCACACACATGCACCACACACACACACACACACACGCACACACACACACAGAGACACACACATGGATGCATGTGTACACACACACACCGCTCTGTCCCTCTCTGTGTTAAATGTAGTTACCCCAAGCCCCCAGCGCTCTCCCCATCCTGCTGGCTTTGTCCCCCCTCAGCTGTTCCGGCCGGGTGCCTGTATTGTGCTGCCGGGCTCATTACTAGAAGCACTGTGGCCCAAAACCTTAACACTAATAGGCCCACTGTCGCCCAGAGCCAGGCCTGGGCTGGGAATGTGTGTGTGTGTGTGTGTGTGTGTGTGTGTGTGTGTGTGTGTGTGTGTGTGTGTGTGTGTGTGTGTGTGTGTGTGTGTGTGTGTGTGTGTGTGTGTGTGTGTGAAAAAGAGAGAGAGAGATGAAGTATTTGTGTTGTAGTTGTTTGTGGCAGTATTATGTTGTTTTCGACTCTTTGGCTGCAAGATTGTTAATGTTTAACAGTTGCTGTCATTATTTCCCTGGCAGTCCGTCAGCTGGCTGGGTTTGTGGAGGCTTTGGAATTTGAATTTGATGCTTTGGGGGGATTGCCTCATTTTGCAGCCATTAAAAAACAGAGGGGACATATACTTTAAAGCTCCTCTGTGTTTCAGTATGTGGATGTGATGTGTGTTTCTGCGTGCCTGCACAGGGAACTGAAAACAATGTGTTCCATTCGTTTGATGGGAGTGGGACATCCCACTTCAACAACAACGGAGAAGGGAGTATTGTCTTAAGTACACAGGGCAGAGAGTAGAGTGAGCATGAGGGTCGCAACTTGGATAGGAAAGAGAGGTGTGAAGAGAAGAGAGAGAGAGAGAGAGAAAGTGAGAGGATGAGGGAGGGAGAGGGAGGAAGACAGAGCATACAGTAAATAAAGAGATGTCATGAATCATCTTCGTCAGTTGCTGAGTACTGCCCTGATTACATTGTATTGCTTGCCAGTTATCATTGATATTGTTTGCTTAAAACCATTTTTCAAACGGGAGTTTAGCCTTAATTTGATTCGATTTTTGCATTGTTTTAGTGGTTCTTTTAGTGGTAAATTAAGGCCATGATGTGTTCCGTTTTTGAGGGACCAATAAAGGTTTATAGCCTACATTCAGAAGAAAAACAACACACGAATAAAAAAAATGGATGTAGTTAAAAAGAGTATTTCATTAAAAAGAGTTTGAATTAGCCTATGGTAAAAACAAAACAAAATGTAGTCTCTTAATTCTATTGATATAATGTATGAGTCTTTATCTTGAAGTAGAATACCACAATGCACTAATTTTAGGTTACGAATTGTCTGAATATGCAACTATATGCAAAGGATATGTGGCAGTAGGCCTATTAGATTTGTCAGCTCACAATCAAGGGTTATTACCTTAGCGCAGAAACTCACTGATGAAGTTGAATATAAACTCTAAGACTAGGGGAAAATAAAGACAGCAACGAATTCATCCCCAGTTCACAAGCACTGCGGTCCTAAATTACACCTTCAAATAAAACAAATAAAATGTGAGACAGAACAGGATTGAGTCCCCTTTGAAGACAAAAGGAATTGCCTTGGCTTGGCTGCTTTTCCAGAGACAATAGCCTACACATACAGTAGGTCTTCTTTCCAACATCATGGGGTGTGATCTGGTATCGAATCAGACTTATGCACGGCGGCGAGGCAGGCCATCCATCAAGTCCCGCGGCTTGTGCTGCGATGGTGGGTCCAGGTGGGCCGTGGCACCGCCGAACCGTGGCCTCGTTACCGCGGTATAATTATGAGGCCGCAAAGAGGGGAGAAATAATTGCAAATAAAACTACATGAAGCAGAAAATAAAAAAAGAAATTAAACAGATGCGCGTTTGATCAGGATCATTGATTTTGTCCTCTTACGTTTCTGGTAAATTGCTGAGTTGCAGAAAATATGCAACATTTGAGTTTTGCAGTGGAACCATATAGACCCCAATAATAATAATAATAACAATAATAATAACAACAGCAACTAATAGGAATAGTTATGTATTCTGTTATAAGGATTTAATTCACTACGTATGTATTGTGCACAATGGGAATCCTACATTTTAGATCCACGGGAGGAAACTAGGCCTATTGTCTTTGTGAATAATTGACATCACTAATAGGACACAGTAAAGTGGTGTGAGGCAGTGAGATCTGGTGAGATATTGTGTTGATAAATGGAAATTAGCAGAACACCTTTTTTGACTATAGGCTAAAGAGTTGCACTGCGACTAAAATCCCTAGTAGCACTTTATAATCACTCCACGTAATAAACCATTTATAATGGATTAGTAAAAGGTTTATTCATCATCTATTAATCATTACTCCGGTCATAAGGCATTTAATATAGGTCCTTATAAAACATTTACTAATCGTTAGTTAAGTATTTTTGCATGGCCGTGTCTAAAGTGTGTGCTATTTATACTTTATAAATGCTTGATAAATGTTTGAGTGACGAGTGTAATTTCTGACAAAAAGAGGGAAATGCCATTGGTAGACATTCCAGCAGTATCTGATTTTCCTTAAGCTCGTAAAATAGCCTAGAACATATCAATGGTAACATAATAAGCACACAACACAGGATGTTTAAAGGTCCACTGCATCATTTGTGGGTAACAATTAACTGTATTACTGTGATTGTTTTCAATTAACATTTAAAATGATCAAAAATAAACAAAAATAGCTCTTGGCAAAGGTCAATTTCTCAAACAAGAATTTTGCTAGGACTGTCTGGGAGTGGTCTGAGTGGGGAGGGGAAAACTGAAAAAACTAGCTGTTATTGGCAGAGAGGTTTGGAACTGTCATTCTTGTTGGTCTTTTAACTAATCACCAGGCATCCCACCAAAACAGGCTGAAATTTCAGGCAGTCATTTCAAACAACATCATTTTCACAATTTCACAGTATTATTTGAACCTCATAGTGTGGAAATACAGTATATATAACACACAGGACAATCTAGTTTTTGTCTGCACTAGGCCTTTAAGGAAATATATGAAACATTTTATTCACAAAAAACTATTGTAAAACAACTGTCTCAGTGATGTGAGGAGGTGTTGTAATGTGATTATGTGATTATTTTTGCTAATGTTGTCAACCTCATGAACACAATATAATCATAAAACAGAGAGATGTAGCCTACACACAAAAGCTGGCCAGACCGGCCAGTTTTTCTCTAGTTTTTATTCTTTCATTACTACTGATATGTGATTGAGGTAGAAATTTTACACTCATGATGTGCATGTAGAAATGTTATAACCTTTAAGTGCTTCCAGTGCTTCAGTCTTTTAACCACAGACTAATTTTCACACATGGCATTGTTTGGCAGCACTTTTACTGGGCCTTAATAAATGTGTTAGCTCTTTAACCGTAATGGGATAGTTCAACGATATGATGTATTCAGATATTTATTTCCATAACTCATAAGCATTCTATGGATAACGGAGTGACTGCAATCTGCAACTTGGTTTTGGTAGAAAAGTCCCTGCCAAGAAACGCTGATGATAGCATTTTCAGACGAAACGTTATTTTACTCAGCATAACGTGTCTAAAGTTACACATCACACTATTACAATAATGTGACTGTTTTGGAATAAGATTTTTTATATTTAAACATCCTCTGAATTGTCTGCTTGTCTGTTGGAATGTCTACCCATCTTTTTTGGAGAAATAACACTGGTCACTCAAAACATTCATAAAGTATAAATGGCCCACACTTCAGACGACGCAAAAATACTTAACTAATGATTAGTAAATGGTTTATACGGACATTTATTATACATATTATGAATGGTGTAAGGATTAATAGATGATGTATGAACGATTTACTAATCGATTAGAAATGCTTCAGCATGAGGAGTTGGTATACAGGGCTACAATCTTACAAGATTGTAGCGAAGTTCTAAACGGCATTTTGTGATTGTTAGAACAATAGGAGCTTTGTGCAGCATGTAACAACACTGTGACGAAACAATGATCCTCTCATTGTGATGTCCCTTCCTTATTGTGATGGAAGTAAGTGGGGAGCTTTGTGTAGGCCTATGTTTGTTCATGCACTACATACGACATGCCACAACACTTACACTGTAAAGACTTGAATAGAAACGGGTTTCTTGTTTTTTTTGTCAGTTGATTCTAAGGATATTAAATAGGACTCTATTCTAATGTACATGTTCTCGTGACTCATTAGGTGTGCAAACACGTGGGGAAAAGAATGCAATGCACAATCACTTTGTCATGCTTTATTTAATTAAAATAATTATTTAGAAATTCCATATTTACATCTTCAATAACATTAATAACAGTATAAGAAAAGAAAAAACAGTTTAGTCACAGTTCTCGTACTAAACATCAGCATGACAACAAAATCGAATTATTATAAAGAAAAAAAAATGAAAGAGTTGTTTTGTTTTTCAGATACTCAGTCATTAATCCCCACAATATTCACCCCCAAATCATCCTTCTGATAAAATTGCATTTCTTTCTCAAGAGCAGTTTGCCATTTACAATATATACATATTGCCAAACAAGAGTAACCCAGACAGTTCAATTCATGAAACATTTTTTGTTTTTTGTTGACAAGGACATGAGGACATTTTGCTATGAGAATGATACCCCGTGTGACTGTATGCCTCATTCAGACAATTGGCACTGCACTACATTTAAGATCTGGAAGGTTTGGTTGGGTGGTGAGCTCAAAGAGGCTGAATTTTGAATTCAACACAGAGGATCCTGAAAAAAACCGACACTGGAATGCGAAAGGGACGTGTGTATTATTGTATAAAACTATTGTAAACTTGATGCAAATACAGGAGTAGCTTCACAAAAAAAGCTGTTTACTGTACTGTGCCACCAAAACATCCTATGATGTCATGGAGTCAAAGTCGCATGTCAGAGTGTTGCAAAATGTGCTACAAATAAAGTCTTTGGTGAAACAGCTTTGGAGCGACGTACACACAATGCAGGATTCAGGGCCTTTGCCACTGACAATGTCATAGACATCAGTTGCCCAAATGTATTACAGTGTTTAGAATGTCATGTGTAAACGTGTCAAGTCACCCTGGATGAGGCTGTCATTAAAAACAAATAAATAATGAATTAGTTAGCCATGAGAAGGTATTGTCCATATGAGTTCAGGGTCAAGGATAGCTGGTCCAGTGTTGCCACTAAAAGTCTTCAATGTCCCTCGGATGTCTTTACTCCCCTGTCCATCATTGGGAGACAGTCCAATTCTCCTCATAGCTTCCTATCCCTTGCTGCATTTGCCTGTTGGTCCCCATTATCAGTCCTCTTGATGAGGGTTGGTCCATGGGAGCTAGAGATGGTCATAGGCTGCAGTGGATGGTGGAGCGGTGCGGGAGGCCGAGCTATAGTAATAGGGCGAACCTGCAGGGGGCGACAGAGATAAAGGAGTTTACCATTGTGGTTTGATTTTTAGCTTGGCTTTGATGGTGTTAGGAGGGACAATGCAACGCAGAGCAGGCTTTCTTAATCCCATCAACCACATGACAATAGCAGATGGTTCAGATGGAAATCTGCCTTGCTTGGATAGTTTGTCCCATGAATAAAGCTGCCTGTTTTGCACCTTCTCTCTGTTAAAGTATGGGTCTACTTGATGGAAGAAATATCACTGAATATTTTGCATTATGCATAGAATTAAGCATTCAGAACACACAAGCATTAATACTGTCTATGTTCCCCGGTGTCGTTAATAATTGGTGGAATCAGCTGGTTCAAGGTGACACACAGACTTGTGACCAGAAAGTCACAACAGAACACAAGTTCTCATAGGCTGGTAAGCTCAGAGAGAGTTACCGTACACACCAAGCGACGGCAGTGGTATAGCGCAGACCCCCTGGTAACTGGGTAACTAGTTTCCATGGGGACTAGGGGAGATCCTGATACATGTGACCTGACTGAAACCAAAAGTTTGACTGTACTTTATTTCCTGGTTGGCGTGAGGATTTGTATTTGAGGTTTTCCCATTGATACTCTAGGTTCAAATTCATTGTATTTTAGGTTCAAAGCTATTTAATAAGGTTCAAAGTATAAACTTGACCTGACAGGAATGGTTTGCATTAAAAAATAATAATAATAATTGGAAGCTGGGACTTTTATCTATAACAATTCAGTCACTTTTGTCACGTTCACTTCAATCATAACACATCAGCTTTATAAACAGTATGGTCCTGTGTGGAATCTTTCATCGTTCCAGTACTGACACAACACAGATTACAGTACATGCTTCTAATACTTATGAAGGGTGTGTCCATTGAACACCACTGTGCCGGACTGACTGACTCACCGAGAATGCTGGAGTTGGTGAATCTCCAAGCTTCGCTGTAGGAGGTGTAGGGGGAGTGAGTGTAGGTCTGACCAGAGTAGTCTGCACCTGCAAGGACATGGAACAAAACAGCGCGTACATCAGATGTACACTAAGAGACATAGTAACAAACATCATTCAGTAAGAAATTCCCAGATGTACGTGTATAGAAAGAAATACATCACAGACAATATCAGGCATAAAATGTCTTATAGAGACACAGAATTCCTCAAAGTGTTTGTTTTTTTTGCCTTCAGTTGAGGGTGTTTGTCCTCTTGCCAGCATCTGCTAAGACTTAGCTCATAATTCACCAATGGTTAGGGCATCTTGTAAACCATTAATCTATGGGCCAGGTGGATGGCTGGGGGTAAAATCCCTCGACTCATTGGTGCGTGTGGCTAGTCTCCGCTTCCTCTCTTTAGCGTTTACCCCTCCCCTCTCCGTCCGTCCAAAATGCCCTCCTCTCCTCTCTATCCCTCACTTCCTGCTTCAGCCTTTCAGCCATTCTCTGTCTCCTCTATTTTTTCCTCTTCTTTTTTTTAACATTCCAATATCTAATTGGTAATTATGTTGGCTGGATTGAATACCCCTGCTCCCCCCCAGACCCCCCCCCTTTCTGTGAGTAATTGTGTATGAACGCTTCCTCACAGCAAGCCCACCAGAAAAATAATAAATCAGACCCTCTCATTTCGCGCTTCAAGGGCAGACTTCAAATAAAAAGGCGCACGCGCGCACACACACACACACACACACACACACACACACACACACACACACACACACACACACACACACACACACACACACACACACACACACACACACACACACACACCACAAAGACCCTCCTCCTCTGCTCTCTCTCTCTCACACCCAGGCCCACTCTGCCACCCTGTGGCCCCCCACCCTCTCCCCCCCTCTGGTGGGGCCCCTGGTTCCCATGGTGATGTGTGGTCAGAGGGGCGGCGTGGGGGTGCGGGCAGCAGGGCGGAACCCCCAGCCTGTTCTCTTGTACCCCCTGGGCCCTGGCTGCACCGCCATGCAGTTCACCAGCCGAGCAGGCTACTCATTAACCAGCATGCCTTCCTGTTAATCTCCAATCCTCCCTCCCAGCATTTCGCTCTCCCTGTCTCACGCCCATCCTTGCTTTTTTAGCGTTGGTTTTGCTCACTGCCTTTTTTTTGTCTAAATCCTTCTCAGTGGTGCTTTGTCCTAATAGCGTATGCAGTTTCAGCGTTCCCCAAGGGAAAACCCAGATAGGATCAGGTTTGGCTAAAAATAAAACTATGAACTGCATTTATATAAGCTGAACTGAAAGTAGAGACATCATTCATCTCTTTCTCAGAAATCCCATTTTAGGATGCCATTGCCTGTCTCATAGCCTGTGTGTGTCAAGGGATGGGAGTCTTACCTGCTACCATGCCAGTGATGGCCGAGGATGAGTAGCCTGTCTGGCCACTGGAGGGGATGTGAGGAGGGTAGCCAGGGAGAGTGGAGCTCACCATATCCCGCCCTGAAACAGAGGAGGACAGACCACACACTGTCAGCATGAGGATGTACACATACTGTAGTAGTGCAGCAGCTGGATATACACATGAAAAACAAATCAATTCTGGCACTGTCAGTGGTGCTCACCATCATCTACAGCAATTGACGTTCCAGTACAGTACTGCACACAGGGTTTGGTGTGTTGTGGCAGGTGACATGATAAGCGAGTGTAGTCTATACTGTCTTTATGGACCCCCTACAGGGCGTGGCAATGGGTGAGACGAATGCTTCATTACCTGCTATGAGAGACTGGCTGCTGAAATGGCCGTACACTGGTGCATGATGGGAGAATGAGTTGAACGCATGAGGGAAATGGTTGGAGCTGCTGCAGCTGCTACTGACAGTGACAGGGGCCTGCAATGACTGCAGCTCTAGGAAGGCAGAGTTGGCCACCGCATTTAGGGAGGGGCTTGTGCTGGTCACCTCCGGGGACATTTCCTGTTTCAGACAAAGTGTGAGGGGCTGTAGGGGGTCTGAGGTGGCATGGCCAGTGGGTGGATGGGTGAGAAAATGAAATAAAATGGAATTAACTAATATGAATGAATGGATTAACAAATACACAGCAGAAATAGCCAGGAAGCTGAAATTAATGCTTGAAACAAATGACGAGTGAATGGGTACTGCATTAGACATACAGCACATATTGTACGTCTGTTTTAAATTAAACTTGAAAGGGTGCTTTGGGCAGCTCGTGATAATAGGCCAAATTAATTGTACAACGCATCAGCAGGCACGGCAAGCTAACATGTGGCTGCACTGCAGAGATAAACATCAACTGCTATGATAGCTCGGTTGGAAACAAGATCTATTATCAGATTGATGACAACCGCAGTTGCTACAGTCCGGAGTATACACGCCTAAACAGGCTGCTATTACATTCACAGATTATGAATGCATTATGATATTTAAAATAACTGCCTTTGTGAATTGGGTGTTGAGATATGCTAATGTTTCCATGTGCCAGCGTGTCCAGTTTTCCTTCTGCTTCATCTTTGAGCGCTGATCTTTGTGCGGGGTGAGAGGGCACCATCCATCGTTAGAGTCTTACCTGTCACCACAGTGTAACCCTGGTGCGCTGCCAGATTCCGACCAATAGCAGCACTCGATGTTGAGAGGCTGGTCTTCCCGTCTTCTAGACTGCCATTGATGAGCGAGAGAGGGTACACAGTCTGTGGAGAATAAAAGCGGATTAACCATTTGTACGTGAGCGTTGTGTTGTGTGTGAAAAATAGAGGGGAGAATTCAAATAAATAAGGAAATCTTTGACTATGTACAGACTCAGTGAGCATAGCCTTGCTATCGAGAAAGGCTGCCGAAGGCAGACCTGGCTCTCAAGAGCAGACAGGCAATGTGCACGCTGCCCACAAAATGAGGTGGAAACTGAGCTGCACTTCCTAACCTTCTGTCAAATATATGACCATATTAGAGACACGTATTTCCCTCAGATTACACCATTTTTTGATAAACTCCCATATCTACTGGGTGAAATACCACAGTGTGCCATCACAGCAGAAAGATTTGTGACCTGTTGCCACAAGAAGAGTGCAACCAGTGAAGAACAAACACCATTGAGAATACAACCTATACTTATGTTAATTTATTTTCCCTTTTGTACTTTAACTATTTGCACATCATTACAACACTGTATATATACATAATATGACAATTGATATGTGTTTATTCTTTTGGAACTTTTGTATGTGTAATGTTTACTGTTCATTTGTTATTGTTTATTTCACTTTTGTTTATTATCTATTTCATTTGCTTTGGCAATGTAAACATATGTTTCCCATGCCAGTGGCATTAAGCAGACTCCACCTCTCAGTGCCAATGTGACATGTAGGTCACCGTACCTGCTCGGTCTTGCTGGCTGCTGCAGAGCTGAAGTCTGGTGGATAGTGGTGGCGGTCAAAGCCACAGTCCAGGTGCTGCGGGGGGAAGTGCTCTGGTCTCAGCTGCTTCCTAGGAACGCCTGCGCTGCCCTGAGAGTCCACACTGTGTCTACAGCTCTCCTGGTCACCTGAGAGAGGTGAGAGAAAGAGAGAGAGAGAGAGAGAGAGAGAGAGAGAGAGAGTGTGTGTGAGAGAGAGAGAGAGAGAGAGAGAGAGGGAGAGAGAGAGAGAGAGAGAGAGAGAGAGAGAGAGAGAGAGAGAGAGAGAGGTGTGTGAGAGAGAGAGAGAGAGAGAGAGAGAGAGGAGAGAGAGAGTGGGGTTATATTGAGAAGTTATTGAATCTATTTGAGTTTGTACATAAATTATGGTAGAATAAATTGTCAGAGTGAATCTTACTGAATTGCATAAAAAAATATTATAAAATGTGAGAGGAGTATAGAACATCAGGATTTGGGATTGCACAAGAATTTGTGGGTATTTACTGTCATCATGGCTCCTCTTGCCCTCTTGGCTGGGCTGTGGTATTCCCAGCAGGCCACTGATGGAGTAGGTGGAGCCCAGGGAGTCGGACTGGGGCGACTCTGGGGGAGTGACAGCTGAACTGGGGACTGACAGAAAGAAAGGGAAAACGGACTATTATTACTGCAATATTATCGTTGACCATTAGCGCTTAATCTTACGAACCATTAAGCATGGAGTTTCTTTAGGCTAAATACTACATGATCAGATCATAATGCTAGGCCTTAGTGAAGGCGTGTGTTGGTGCTTGGAGTGGGGGGGTGATAGTGCTTTGTTAATGACTAGGGTGTCTGTCTGTGTCTGTCTGTGTGTGTGTGTGTGTGTGTGTGTGTGTGTGTGTGTGTGTGTGTGTGTGTGTGTGTGTGTGTGTGTGTGTGTGTGTGTGTGTGTGTGTGTGTGTGTGTGTGTGTGTGTGTGTGTGTGTGTGTGTGTGTGTGTGTGTGTGTGTGTGTAGAGACTCACTTAGTGTGTGTCCTGGGCTTAGGCCTTTCCCATCCAGAGGCAGGTTGAAAGGCAGCTGCACCTTGGTTCTGATTATTCTGGAATAAAGAGCAGAGATTATAAATAATATTAAATAAACGTTTTATTGTCACATACCAGATAGGTGCAGTGAAATGTGTTTATTGGACAACAGTGTAAAATCTATTGCACCACATACTTACATCTGCGATTGTTCTGCTGATTCAATTTCTATACACTTGTTTAACACTACTTAAGAGATCACAGTTCTTATTTTAAAGGCCCACTTAGTGATATTTATTGGTTTACACATAGCATAATGTAGACGTTAGTCAGTACCTGTTGATGGAGCTAACACTGGGCACGGTGTCGCTATCACACACCCCCTCTGCCAGGAGCCTGTCTCTGATCTCCCAGGCAAACATTGTGGGGTTCTGACGCTTGTAATCTGCTATTTTATCAACCACTTTAGGAGTGGCCACCTTGGGCTTGGAGCCCCCAATCACTCCTGGCTTGATGCTGCCAGTCTCATAGTAGCTGGAAAAGGAGAGAGAGGTTTGTTCAGTCAGAGAACAATATAGTGAATGTGGGTGGTCATCATTTGGACTGAACAAAAATAGGTGTTTACATGACCAATGATGTACTGTGTAGTGAACCCAGACACTTTTCACAATGGGAGACCGTGGTTCATGGTTTAGGTGTCTTGAGAACACAATAGAGGGCTGCTAACAGTATCACCCTGTTGTGTAAAGGTGTAAAGGTGCTATGAGGTGCTCACCGTCCCAGGATCTTGCTGACACAGCCGTGGCTGACACGGAGCTGGCGGGAGATGTCACAGGGACGCACGCCCTGGTGGGCCATGTCTACGATGCGTTGCCGGATCACCTCCGGAAGCGGACGGCCGTTCACAAACATTCCACCTAGTTGGTTAAGACCCCCATGACCTGGGGGAGGGGGGGGATGAAACACTTATAAATGTCATGGAACCTGAGCTCACTGCCACCCACACTACCACCCACACACAGCACTACCTCACACAGAGGATACACATACAGGGAGGGCACACTGATATTGGGTCTGGGCTGGTTCTACTTCAAGCTATTTGTTTGGTCTGTGACAGGGCTTACTTGGCACTTAATGTTCTTACCTTGATACGACAATGACATACTACAGACATGTAGAACTAAATAGATTAATTTATCAAATAAATCACTTATTATTTAGGCATCTGCTGGCAATATCATTTTCAGAATGCAATAAAAAAACAGGATAAAAGGTGGGTCCTTTGGGTTTCCAAGAGAAGATGTTATTGAACCTGGTGGGACAATTCAGCACACAAAATTGTGCAGGTCATGAACATAACAATGAGCATATATTTCCTGGAATTTGTTTCACTGTATTGTTTGAAATAAAGTTATTTCATATTCTGTTTTTTTATGTTGAGGAGACAGGCATGTTTAGTGTGTCCAAGTTTACAGGTAATTGATATGAATGTTGGACAAAAAAAATATTCACTAACCTATAAGTTACAGTAGCATAGGGCTCTACACAATCTATATTGCTGAAGTTCAGCATTACAGAGTGGTTGAAATGTAAATGAAAAGTTCCCGCATTAGCGGAGACTGTATTCACGGTAAACGCTGTACAGGCTATGTTGGCTCAATCGGGAAATTACCTTTACATTTCTAAAGCGCAATCTGTAACGCTTCAGCGATACAGATTGAATAGAGCCCCTAGCTATCAAACTAACCCGGGTACAGATCTTAAAAGGGCTATATAAAAATGATGACAGAGATGTGAATGATGCACATGTCAGAATATATTTTGTCAATTTATCATGCATAATTCAGTGTTGTTTTAAAAGAGTGGTAAAAGAGGGTAACTGACCAATTAAGTCGGATCTAGCTAGAAATTTGACAGCCTCTGGTCTAGACAGCTCTGTGTAAGTCTTCCACATTCTAGATGTTCTCAATCCTGGTTCTGACCTCTAGATTCCTCTCTCCGGGTTTGGGTTTCCTATGGGACACACAAGGCAGCGAGAGAAGGTAGTCATTTCTCGCAGAGGAAGTAAGTTTATCCTAACTTTGATATAAATGAATTTCACATTAAACGTTATAAAGCGGAGAATTTGACGCGTTTTACATTTTTTATGTAAGGAGTTTAGGGCCCATAGGCCATGCATAATTTAGGCCCATTCTGGCAAGCGGCATGGAAAAACAGCTCACATGCACAATGATACGATATTGCCATCATTTCGATTTCAAAATGCCCTGAAGTGATACTGTCTAAGCTACAATTCTATAGCCTAAATGACAAAGTCAATTATTTATCATCATCTTATGTTTTGGAGTTTATTTTTCCACGATTTGGTCAATTATTCGTAAAAAAAAAAAAAAAAAGTATATCTGCGAGGATAATGGGTTTCTATAGGTTATAGCACCAAGTTCAATGTGAAACCACCTCTCTGACAGGCATGTTTCTCACATTTACAATTACGCAAAATAAATGGCAATAATTCGTTTTTTACATTAGAAAAATGTAACCTACATCGTGAGCATGTTGACCATTTCCAATAGCTATATTAGGTCAAATAGCAATTGTGTGGTGTAAATCAAGTTATTGATAGCCTATTTGCGTGCAAGCATACTCACTACATTTCTTCTCGTCTAAACACTTCGATGGGCTGTCAGTAGTCAGTTGGTATAATGCGGTTATTATAAACAAAAGATATTACATTGAGAGTGATGTAGTCTATGGCAGAACGTGTCCATCGTCTGTATTTGAACTATAGGGATTCATGTAATAGTGATTCCTATGAACATTTCCCATATAGGCCTATACAATTATTATGGTTCACCAATATGCTCGAGATAATGCGCATGCATAATCAAATGTATTCCCTTGTGTCGATGCTTAAATGAATAGCCTACCATAGGCCTAGACTACACTAGGTAATGCATGTTCTAGTTATAGTTGACCATTTTAATTTACAAAATCAAAAATCGACCTCTCCTTTAAGAGGACTTGGAAATGACGCTGGGGAAATGGTTTGCCATGTCATTTTGAAAGTTGTCAGCAGCTTCTCTGTCTTTCTATAGACTGCATCAGTGACTTTGTAAGAATCCCATTGCTTTTAATTTAACCCATTCAGCAGCTTTCTTCCTCGCCTTGCTCTCTTCTCAGCCCTTTCCCAGCTTTTATTTCCACATCAAACGGAGGCCGGACGAGGCTGGGTGGGGAGCAGGAGCACCATTAACCGTGCTAGCGGAGTGTGTAAAAATCTCCCCGCCAAGCTTCACCAACCTGCAGGATATTAAAGCTGAGCAACCCCAAGGGAATAAACACACACGCATATACACACGCGCGTGCACTCTCTCGCTCTTCTGTCACGCAAACACATACATACCACACGCACACACACACGCACACACACAAAAATCCCTCATAAAGACGATTTATCCTAATTGCACAATTAATAGCCTATATTGTCTCCATTTCGCGTAATTTGTAATGATGCCATTCATTCTTTAGGTTGTTTCCCTTAAAATAATGAATCCCCTTGCATGGTTTTCCTCCTCAAAATGGATTCGAATTTATAATCCACTGTAAAAGATATTATTTTATTGATTCTAGACTTCAAATGATGCGGGAACTAGGTCTAAAGGCCTAGCCTTTTGGATGAGTATGTACACATTTGGATTGAGAACACAATCTACAATGTAGCATAAGGAGCCGTCAAATTGCCAGAGGAAATATCTACCATACCTGAAAAAACTGGTTTTGTTCACCTATTTGTGTGTGTGTGTGTGTGTGTGTGTGTGTGTGTGTGTGTGTGTGTGTGTGTGTGTGTGTGTGTGTGTGTGTGTGTGTGTGTGTGTGTGTGTGTGTGTGTAACTTATACCCTTATATTAAATATAATATAGCCCACACAAACTATTGCAGAACCTCTCACTTTCCTCTCACTTTCCATTTTAGTTCCACATGAACTTCAATAATGCAGTATTTCTGTTACACTGCACTTTAGTCCCTATATGATAGTCTACTCTTTATATATTTTGTTTTATTCCACTAACTTGCCATTAGGTTATAGAATGAACGTGTGGCCACTGACCACGATTAGCACAACCCATTATTTAGTCTAAATTCAAAATAAGCAGTTTTAATTAACCACTAGAGATCGATTGCCTATGTTTGACAACATCGGTTGACTATCCTATAGGCTACTCCTAACAATTTTAAACAATATTGTCACGTAATTTTAATAGACCCATAACATTTCAATGTTGGTAATTTAGCAGACGCTCTTATCCAGAGTGACTTTTTGTGAGTGCATACATGTTCGTACTTTTCCCTTACTGAACCCACAACCCTGGCGTTGCAAGCGCAATCCTCTACCAACTGAGCCAAACGGCACCCAATAACCTCAAAACCTCTGAGGTGCAATGCTGCACTGTAACTTCTGAACAGTTATTGTAACCCCTGACAGCGGGTGCTATGAGAACATGAAAGAAGATGGCGCATTTGAGGCGACAGGAGGGTGTCATAATTTGCCGCGGGGTAGACCCGGTGAAACGTAAACAAGCCATACCATTCAGCTCCCCACCGTTCCATCATTGGCACAATTGAAGTGACAATGACCACGGATTGGCCCAAATCTATATCTGTCAGCTAAACTAACGTCCAATTAACTTGACAAACCCTCCACGAGAGAAGGAAAATCTGTTATTTTTGTTTAGTAAATACACGCTGGATTTATAACACCAGGCTCAACTTTCAGAATTGTTGGCCTGATCATTGATAGTTCGATTTTTTAAATGTTACATTCATTAATTGACATTCTGTCATAACTTTTACAAAGATCACCCTGAAATTAAGGAAAATAAATTGAATAACAGTGTATAAAGACAGGTGCACATGAAGTTATTCAATTATTGATCATTCGGTTTTTATTGACTAACGATCTCTGCTCTGATAAGAAAAACATTGCTGTATAAACTTTATAAACTGTATAACCAGCTATGGACTACTCAACTATGCTAATGTATTCAGAATTCGTGGGTATACAGATATTACAACAAAACATAGCCTGTTTCTGTTAATAACGTCCTTATTCAGTATGAATAATGTCAAAGTATTAGAGAATGAAACAACAAACACTATTCAAGTGTTTCATTATTCAAAGCACCCGTATGCAAAAATATCGTTGCTGCTGAAATACAGTTTATTATCAGCATAATCACTCAATTACTTTAAAATCTTTTCGTTTTCATGCCATTAGAAATCCCGGTGAATAATGTTAGATATTCTTAACGAAACTTGGATAGAAAATAATTACAGGGATTATGAATTTATTCCGTTGTCAACGCCTGAGCATTAACTATTAACGGCTGATTTCTGTCAAGGTCTCTGAAATATTTTTGTCATGCCTGTACTGCATTTTTTGCTTGCTTTGACAATTAAATATTTCATATTGATGAATGAGTTCAGCTTTTTCTAAGGAACATTTTAACAAAGTATCTGTTTATTTAGCCTATATTTGAGTGATAGCTACTAAATGCATGTGATTATCTTCTCTTTAGCGGCCAAAATACTATAGCAATACGAGGGAAGGGAGTCTCAGATCTTGTGTTTTACCTCGTCCGGTGGTGTTGGACATATCTCTGAGGTCTTTGTCGTTGGGTGTCCTTGACAAATGCAAGAGGGTCCACGCTCTCTCTCTCTCTCCCAGTTAATTAGATGTTTTTAGTCCATGTGGGGCCTCGCTTGGAATGAATGTGTTCCTGAGTGCACTCTTTGCTGCAAGAGGACATTGTAATAGTTAATATGGGGTTCTTATGAATACTGTTAAGTAAGGTTATGCCATAGTGTGGCATAACATTAAAATATATTAGCGCCCGCGTTGCAGTTTCAATTTGAGTCTTAAGTCCCCGTCGCCGCTCTTATTTAAAGAAATATATAGGCTTATATAATAAGACAAAACAAAAAACACGTTTCACTGCTTATCGTAGGCTAGGCTTTGGATCTTTGTTGGGACTACCAATTAGGAATAATAGGATCTCTATAGGGACTACTCTCTCACACTACTTAGTGAATGTAACGGGACTCGATACTCTAACTAAACGATCAGCCAATACATTACTCATTGTTAAGTTTTTACACGTTTACAACCATTTGTTAAAGATGTTAACAACCATTCACATTTGCTAACACAGTGATGTACCCATGACTAGCCGTTTTTTACGATCAAAAACACCTCATTGATGCAAATAATTACCTTCGCCTTGCAGAAAAAAGGTCCGGGCAGATATCCTTATTATTATCCAATGCTAGACCACAGCGGAGAAAATGTAACCTCGGCCGGGGAGATCCAAGTCAATATTTGATAAAGCGTCTGGTATGATACTCTCTCATCAGGCAGAGGTGGTGTAGCTGTTCACGACCTGCTACTAATACTGTGCAAGGTTTTATCCAACAGACGCTCTCCGAGGCGCGCAATGGCGATGGTGCGCCGCGGCCATTGGATGATGGAGTCGAGGGGAGTGCAGTAGAACTAAGGGTGAGGTGTGGCTATTTGAAAAGAGGGTGTCACCTTTCCCAAAACCACATGGATGACTGATTTTGTGTTTTGAGTGGCATTCCACCCAATACAACACACTGTCTTAGAGAAACAGTAACGTTTACGGAAACACTTGTCAAGGAGCCGGTTTGTTTTCATTCACCCCCAGCGACAGCTTTGCTTTGATTAGATTGTGTACAAGATATGACACGATTTCCGGGGGTCTGTGAATTCCGGTTAATTTGGAGTACACTGTTTTCACACACAATTTGGAACTTGATTTGTTGTGATCTGTCACAATGTCTGCTATCACATGACAGGTATATGTCCCCTTATTTGAGCGATAAAATGAGTAATATAGGACTATAGCATGTCAGGGACATGGGTGAAGCCGATAGCCTACACGTTGTAGATGTTACGTTTAAATCATAAAGTTTAGTTTTGTGTTGTACCCTGAATAAGCACATCAGATATTATCTGCTTACAGTCATATTTGAATGATATAGGACAGCCTATTATTTCGTGTCAGAGGACTTCAATTAAAAATAATGGCCCACATTAAAGGTTGAATAAGCGGTTGCTAGTATTTGCTACTTTTTACACAACTTTCAACTAATTAAATATGGATGACATAGGCCATGTTTGCCCACAATATTGATGACATGTATTACTTTTTGCACATTAATAGCCAAAATGTTTATTAGAAACTTCTTTCAGATTGCTTGTCTTTATTGTTGGAATGAATTTATATTTACATATTATTATTAATATATATATATATTTTTTACCACCACCACATTATGGCTGTTTTTTATTCTGTTACTAAACAAAGATGCAGAGGTAAATCTTATATACATAATGTTCAACATCATCACCAAATTCAGTCAAAAAACAACGACTCAGTCTTATATGTTGATGTGGGATTACATTATTGTATTACCTTTCACCCACCCGCCCTTAGATTGCTTTCTGTGGTGGTTTGTGCAGTTGTAGGTCAGACAGTGTTACGTGGATTGTGTTCTATCCCTCTAAGCGATCCTCTTCACGATCCTCTTCACCTCTCCGTCAAGTAGCGATGTAAATACCCATACTAGATTACTAACTAATGGTAGATTGTCTCTTACTTACATAATAAGTAAGTCTACAGCGAGTTCTTTAAGGTCAAACCAGTTCAACACAAAGACAGTAGACAGTAGACACTGCCTATCCAAATGAGTGGACATCAAGTCTGAACATCACTTCCAAACATCACATCCCACGCATTTTCAGCTGCTGGTTATCATAGTGCCAAGGCGTTCTGATTGTGCGTATTGAATGCCTTAGCTTATTTTACACATCCACCACTTAATCAAGTGAATGGGCTCCGTGAAATATGCGGGTGGTTCTTCGCAACAGGGTGTCGGTGTCCCTCTGCGTTCCAACAGTGTTTAGTTGTTCTCACGAGCTTGGATAACAAATATAACACCTATAATGACTCTCGTTTATGACCCCATGTTGCCTAACATGGCCACAGTGTCGTCTGCCCAGTAGAAATTATAGTCTATCTAACCATATGGCCCGTGGCACCAATTTACAGTTGTTTTACAGTTTTGCCAGTTGAAGACATAGCAAAATTGATTATGCAAAAGTCAAACCTTTTGCCATGGAAATTGGTGATTGGAAACAGAACATATAGTCGGGGCAATTTAAGTGTAGGTCCTTAAAAACAATCTAGAAACGTTGTACGGCCTGTTAGTTGCGAGATTACGACATATATGTGAAGTAGATAGAAGGGGACCCTTGTGCGCCCCAAACAATTTAACATCATTGGTCAGTGCATCGCAAATCCTTATCTCGTTAGGCTACAATTGGTGAGCTCATTCTCAATCTTCCCCGGCCCGCCGTGCAATGTAAATACCATTACATCAGGTTCGCTCCGGGACAAAAGGGTGAATGTTTTGAAATAAATAAAACTGTCGAGGGACTAAAGCGAATCATAACATTAGATGGAAGCAGAGAATTCCTCTGTGAAGTGCAAAGAGAGAGCGAGAGCGAGGGGCAATTGCCTGGGGAGGGAGGTGAGAGATAGAAAGAAAGATGGAACACAGAGGTTATCGAGAGTTTAACAAGGGATTAAAACTTCTAGATGGGCTATCTGCACCAGAAGTGCACATTTTAATAATGTTTAGTTACAGGGGTTTTGTTGTGTGGCTTGCTTTGAGGCAAACTGATTGCATGAATATACACCCAAAGGCTCTCAGATGACTGGGTCATGTGAGTATCCACCAATTATAATAATGATTATAATGAAAAGAGAATATGCAACACACAACATAGTAGCATATGTTAATATAGTAGGCTACCTTCGGTACTGTTATAATAATTATATGACCTCATCATCATCCTTCCTGAACTAATAAACCTAATATTGTAATGATGATGAGGACGAAAATGAGAAGATGGAAGAGGAGGAAGAAGAAATAACATAATTAGGACTACATTAATTGAATCATGACATCAACGATTATTGACGGTGGTTTTCAGGTTGCGTGTATTGCCAAAACTGCATCAAAAATGTTCTTATTATTAGCCTAAAATAATCTATTTTATTTCCAGTAATCGCACAACTCTTTTGATAGCCTAATTAAACAGTGTAAATTCAGATATAATGGGCCTTTGCAATATCAAAATAAACGTATTGCATATGGAGAGGGGGATATCGGGGAGGGGATGTAGGTATATATATAGTTTACATATAGGCCTAATGTTTTTGTAAATAGTCTATAATCATCTATAATGATTTCGAAATAAAACCTGAACTAAATGATTCATTCGAATAAAGAGTATAGCCAAGGCAATTCATCTGTCTGGTATTAGATCAACTCGCAGACAGTTTCTGAAAGCATTCTCCGCCCAGGCCATATGAACAAGCCCGTTTAATTTGTAATTTATGCAGGCCTATGCAGCCCCTACTTATTTTCTACTGTGAGATTTTATTACGACAACCCGCGGATTGTTTTCCAATGCTGCACATGTAGGCCTACAGTCAGTCTGTCATGTCCTTCAGTTCAGAACCACTCTCAGACTTGGTTGTCAACATGCAATGGAGAAAAGCATTTCGCCAGAGGATCTTATGCGATTTGACTATTGAATGGACCGACACAATCAACGTAGCGCTCGGGTGGAGCCAGTTAATATAAAGTAAAATGAAAAAGTGAAGAAAAAACCATACCTTGATCAAATATTTTTTTTTTACAGCAGCGTTTGGCTTTGAGCACAGCCACCCATATCAAGAACACCTTCTGCAAACATTCTCAAAAAAATTGATTAAAAAAAAAAATGAATAACGTCTCCTCAGTCCAAAGATGCTGTGTAATTCCTCAATGAATACGGTCTTTATGGCTGGAGCCTACTTTTTAAAGAAATGCTTGTTTTTAGATTAATGCCTATACCAACGTTTGCAGATTGGACGCTGTAGTTTCATTGAAAGGTTATTGCTTTATCTCGACAGTTGTAGCATCAATGATCCCACAAAATAAAAAGAAGAAGCATTTAAGCATCTAAGTTTTAATCTAAGAAATAATGAATTCATATTTTAACAGTAAAATTTCACAACTGACAGAATAATGAACGTTTTCTAAATTTCTGACAGCTTTCATATGTACTACTTTTTCCTGAGGGCAATCGACTATTCATTTAATTACTTTTCTGTACTAAAACAAACAGGGATAGGTTTAAAATATATCAACATCATTCACTTAGCCTACATTGGGACTTTTTGGGGACATGAGGCATAAGAAGATGCATGCCCCAAATGTTTCGGGTGTGTCTTGTTGATGGGTGTTTTTACGGATTCAGCTCCCCCGGCCAATTTTGGACCTGCAACAGAGTTCAGACCCAGGGGCGACGGGTGCAAACCATGAGGGCAAAGGGTCAGAAAAGCAGCATCAATTCTTGTCCAAAAGATAGGCTAGTAAATGAAACTGATTAACAAATGATATGCCTATAGGCTACTATAATATTAGCCGAAATCTTCTGACTTCAATTAGACATATGCTTTTCAAGTTTATCATAATTGAATTGGATTTGAGTTGTAGCCTCAAGCAAAAACATTAAATTCAACTTTTGTCGTTTTCATATTCCACACAACAAAACTATTACTCCACCTTATTAGGCTAACCATTCTTAGGTCTGACACTTTACACCGGTAAAAGGCATGTATGTCTACACCTTGCAACTCAGCTGAGCTATTTTTCACTGGGGAATTACTTTGAGACCACTAAAGTGAACACCACGAGGTAGACTACTCCAAATTGGACATTTAAATATAGGATATGACATGATATGACAACTGATAAGCCTATGAGGCACACATATAATATGTTTGAATAGGTCTAAATTATAAAAAATAAAACGAAGGTCACAAAGCAAGCGATTTAGCTTCATTCAGTAACAAAATATGGAGTCCGTTTTGAAGAAGAAGAGACCACACTGCTTCGAGAGAGTGGGATAAAGAATAGGCCTAGCCTATTCAGCTAAGGCATAGGCTATTTTTCCTCATAAGCACCAATTGTACATTTTCCATCTATGTAACTGAACTTTTTTTCTGGTAAAATTCTTCTCAAATAATTGTACAAAAACGAAACGACCGTTTTGTCTTCTTATCGGTGTCTCTCCACCTGCAAAGGTGCGTGCGAAGGGAGGGTGAAGTGAATTCACTGTGTCTGATTCGCTGATTACTCGGTGCGCGCACGTTTCCCGTCCCGCTCTCTGCGTGATGCATGGCCTCCTCTTGCTCCACGCTGCTCCGCTTGTCACTCTGCACGCTCTGCAAGATGAATGGGTTGACGTTAAAGCCCACTTAATAGCAACTTTTATAAATCTAGCCTTACGCTTGTCTCTTTGTGGTCAGCGATTCGAGATGTGCCAGATAATTAGATCATACCAGCTAAAGAAATGCCTCAATATTGATGATTCCATTACCCCTTGCAAACTTTTTGTTGTTGTTGGTGCAAACCTAAATTTCTACTAGGATCCATGTAAGAACTCCACCCAGACCCCCATTTTTATTTTATATAAGGAATCTTGTCTTTTCCACAGATTTCCACTTAAATTACACCCACGTTTGATGTCCCCTGTCCCGTTTCTTCGGATCTTCCAACATTTTCTATTGTTTTTATGCTTTAGATTGAATTTGTGTTAAATGTGTGGACACCATGCAGTAAATGCATTGCACAATTTAGGCCTACACAAAAGTGTCCAAAATTGCAAGCTTTTACAGTGAATATGTGAGGGTACAATATTAAATTGCTCAGCTACAGCGTGAGGAGAGCATTAGCCCCCCTTGAAAACACTACAAGATGTCATTGATGCATCCATTCAGTCCTTCATGCTTAGTTGGGCAATATAAGTTAACAGTATGTTGCCAATTGCCATATGTGATTTACCCACATTTAGTTGGATACTCAGTCAGTCACTAGACTGATTCTCTCATGATGTATATGTTGCAAATAGAGGTCTTTTCCTGTTCTTTGGTGCTTGCCTTTTCTCTCGTACCTCCTTTTACCATCTGTTTTGGTACCCCATCTTTCTATCCTCATCTTCCTGTGTTTTGTGCACTGTCACCCCCCTCCAGCTTTGTCTGCCTGGTCCAGCCCCCTCCATTGTTCCCGCTCTCTGCCTCCCATTTCCGCTTTGTGTCTGACCCCTGACCCCACACCCTGTTCCCCTCTCCCCCTGGCACCCCAAATCTTCTTGTTCCTCTGTTGACTGCTCCGCCTGAGGTTTTGGGGCTAATAACTTTTGCTGGCAAGCTCCTCACAAAATCCCAGTGTGACGGCCATTGTATGGGCCACAATGGCACCCAGGCGGTAATAGCCATTAGCAACAGAGGGGCTTGCCCCACATTAAGCCCTACCTGCCCTGCCATCCAGCCTATTCGGGCTCTACCTTTCTCTCCTCACTCTCTTTTTCCACTTGTCTATCTTTATCTCTGCCTATCTCTCTCTCTGTCACTCTCTCTGTCTCTCTCTCTCTGTCTCTCTCTCTCTGTCGCTCGCTCGCTCTCTCTCACTCTCTCTCTCTTTCTCTCTCGCTCATTCTTTTTCTCTTGTCTGTTGTGACAGGCATCAGTTACTTCACCCCACTTGTAGGCTTGAGGCAGAAATCTCAAACACTGAATGGTGGCTGCCTGGTTTCTGGTATAGTCAATGCTTGACTTGGGCAGGAGCTTACCGGAGCTGAGTCACCGGAGCTGAGTACCGGCACCTCTTATTTTCTACTACATGAGGTCCTGTTCCTCTTCTAGAATATTAGCTCAAAAGCATTGTGAAACTCCTGCACCTAAATGTAAACAGTACCGGCATCCAAAATGAGTACCGACACCTATTTCAGTCCAAGTCAAGCACAAGGTATAGTAGTCAAATCCCAGTCTTTTTGCTCATAGTAGCTTATTGTGGTCTTTGTTTGATTAATGTAGGTTTTTATTAAGAAAATATGTGGACCTTTCCCTCAGAGATTTTACAATTCATTTCAATGCCTAACCTACAAAATGTATACCTCGTTAACCAAATGTTTTGGTCTGGACAATGATTTTCTTCAGCTAATAAAAACATTTAACCACAGCATTCACTTTTAAAAAGAGGACATATGGATGAAAGAGAATAATTCAACCAATGAAATCAGAGATACTCTTTACACAAAAAGAACAGCTAACATGTGAATGATTCACTTACGTTTACAGTAATATGTAGACCAACAGACAGACAAGGAGCAGACAGACAGTGTAAGAAAGAATAAGTATCAGCAAAGGGAGAGTTGGATGATCAGAGTGATTGGTAGTACCCCTCTTCATGCCTGTCAGTGAGAGTAGTGGTTTCCATGGAGACTGGCATCACAGGGTGCAAGGCAGTTGCCTGTATGTTTGGAGTTGTGGAGTTGAGTGGACCCAGGGGAAACCATGTTCAGGTGGTCCACTTACTGCAAACATTCTACACCACTGGAGAGATAGCCTATTTGACAAATGGATGGTCAAAGAAATCCATTTTTAGTCTAACTCAACCTAATTGGATTATAATTCATAGATTATGTTTAAAGTTATCTGAATAAATTCTTAGTCAACTCAGTATTCAGTCAATCAATGGGGTGCCAGGGAGCCTGCACACCAAGGGAACAGCCTTGTGAGTCTGACATGCTATTCCCAAAGAAGATACATTTAACCCACCCACTCAATTTGATGTGTAGAGAAAGGTCTTAGGTGAAGTTGGCCATAATAGAGGGAGGAGGGTGTAGCTGTGTTGATGAAGCCATAATGTGTGAGCAGGGGATTTTGACACTTGGACTGAGCCGGTGGACAGAGGGTCAGGTAGTTGCTGCCACAGGGTCCTCCTGGGTTCACAAAGACCCCCAATCCTTTTCAGACAGCCAGAGCAGGGTGTCCTCTTGTGCCTCAGTTCCAGCACCATCTTTTTGCCCCACTTTGGGAAATGCAATAGGCCAAAACACAGCTCCTCCTTGCTTTGATGGGTAACTTATTTGTTAATTTTTTTGTATGTAGACCTTGCAGTCAGCTGACACAGAGGATTCCAGGAATAATGTGAGGCCAACCTATTACAAACAACAAGGGCTCATGAGTATTTCATAATCAGGTTATGTGACGAGGAAAACCCCCAGTAATAAGGTAACACTCCTTGATTTGAATGCAAAGCCCACTACTTTTCTGGCAGTTGGTGTGTGTTTGTTGACAGTCATGAAGTCCTCTCCTCTCTTCTCAATCCAACGATTTTATCACCATAGCCTACGCCGTAAAACAGGAATGTGCTTGATATGCAAATGAGCCGGCATGCATCGAGTCCCATTATAACAGAGGGAGAGTGCCTTCCATGAACACCATACACACCTCTCCCCCTGCAAGTTTACGGCCGAGATGTCCTGTGGACACGTCGTCTGACCATTACTGATGGCCCATAGTAATAGCAATGTAATTAGGCCTTTATTGTCATGTAATTCTCCGTCAAGCACATTGTCAATATATTGGTTGATGAGGTTGAAAGTGAGATTGGAGCCACTGACCCAGGTCAAGCTTGGTAATTATAGCAACTGTGCAAAGTACTCTCTTCCTCTCTCAAGGATGCTTGGTAAATGTGTGATAGATGTTGGTTGGAGATTGTAGTGTTTGTTTTTGTCCCAGTGTGGATATACCCTGTCGTTTTATTACGTTATGCCTTCTGGTATCCATTTGAGTGTTTCATTTGTCAGCATGAGTAAAACTGAGGGTTTAGGAGGGGTGAAGACAGAATGCAAAAGGGATTAACCTGGGGAAGTGAGGGAAGGAGAGAGGCAGGGAAAGAAAGAGAGAGCACTATCTCCTCCTCCCTAGTGTGTCACCGGCAGCGTGTCACCAGCAGCGTGTCACTGGCAGCGTGTCACTGGCAGATTTGCTGGTGCGGAAGCAGATCTTTCCCTCAGTGACTCTATTAATTTACCTCATTTATCTTAACCCCCCCCGTAAATACTGGAGACCTCAGTCAGATTGAGAGTATGCGTGTGTGTGTGTGTGTGTGTGTGTGAATAAAAACACAGCAGCTCCCCTTTCCATTCCCAGAGGACAAATCCGTAGCGGAAAAACTCATTTTCCTGCAAATAGTTTGTCAGCCAAGCTAGGAGGAGTGATAAATTATCACAGACGTTAGGTGAGGGAGGGTGAGAGGGAGAAGAGAAACCCCCCCTTTCTCCTTCTCTCTCCCTCATTTCCCTTCCCTCTCTCCCTTCCATTCTACTTCTCACTCTATTTCCTTCCCACATACTCCTTCTCTTTTCCTCCTTTTTATTTACCTCCATTGCTTTGTTCCCTCTTTTTCTCTCCCTCTCTGATATTAAAAATAACCCACACAAACAAACACACACCAGCACTTGCACGCACGCTCACAAACAGACACACACACATACATACAAACACACACGCACGCACGCTCACAAACACACACGCACACACACACACACACACACACACACACACACACACACACACACACACACACACACACACACACACACACACACACACACACACACACACACACACACACACACACACACACACACACACACACACACACACACACACACACACACAAACACACATACACGCACGCACGCTCACAAACACACACACACACACATATACACACACACACACGCTCACATACACACACACACACACACAAACACACAGCCGGTACAGTGGAAATTGGGAAAAATTTTGCTGCCCCTACAACTGAAGTGTGACTCCCCATCCCAAATGATAAATTGATGGGCAGCAAAATGGATTTGTTTTCAACTAGTAACACATGAAATAAATAATAATTCTGCACGGGGAGCGTGGCGGAATGATGAATGGGGTGGACAGCTAGATCACAACGGAGCAATGGAGTGAGAGAGAGAGGAAGAGACCGGGAGGAAGAAGGCCTGAGAGAGGGAGAGAGAGAACAACTAGAAAATCCATAAGCAAACAAACATTGCATCATTCAGTGAAATAGTTTGTATGCTGTTTTCATAGACACAACTAACTGAAATAGACACTCCAGATAGCGGATTATATGTGTGACTGAGAAAATGAGATGAATTGAAAGGACCGGTCCAGCAGATGTCCTTATAGAGGAAAGTGTTGGCACCATTCTTTGAAATGATGGAATTCACTGCTTCATTTAGCTTCATGAATACAGTTTAGTTAGTTAACCATAGTGATTTATGATATATTCCAGAGTCGTTTGAGCAATAATTTAGCAACCAGCTGAGCTATAAAAAGTATTTTGAATATTTAGTTCTTTGAAACTAGAAGAAATGTAATCGTTACTTTTTAAGTTGAGTAAATGTGAAAGGCTGAATTGTCTATTTCACTTGTGACTACCTTGTCAACTACATAGGTGATGAAAGGGACATTTCACTTAGGTAGAAAAATGATTTATATTTAGTTTGGTTGACATTGCAGTTCTCTGCAGACATCAGCTGGTAAACATCATGTTTGCATAGCTGAACATTGTCACACGATGGCAACTAATATAACATTATTACTTCATAGCGTGGGACTCAAAGTGTATTGAGAACTGTAATACTGCATCAAATGGGTTCTCTTTTGAACAGGACAGAAAACTGGCGTCCTATATTTTCCTTCATGAAAGATTTGAAAGACTTAAGTTTTTTAAAATGATTTATAGTGAGGATCTCTTTCAGTACCCAGGAATTTAGGACTTGAAGCATTTTTAGACGCCATTGAAAAAGTGACGAGGAGTCCAAATCAAATCAAATAGAAACGCACATTCAGCAGTTGGAAGTGAAATAGGCCACTCTCAGCGATGCTTTCACTGTGGCAGCTGCCTGGCTGTATATTTACACATAAATCTACACACAACAGAGCTGAAATATATTTCATAGGCCCCCAACTTGTTAGGATGATGACAATATCATCAAGCTGTTGTTGATATAGATTACAGTATTTCAGAATTGTGTATATCAAGGACATTTGCACATGACTAAACATTTCCACTTTTCCCTTTGCTTGGGTCAGTGTCATTTATTTATTTGAAATGCAAAGCTACATTTCAGTAACTACACATAACTATAACGCAATTGTCAAACAATAAAAGTATTTCCAGCAAAACAGGTGATGGTTTTCAGTTCAGGCTTATTACCATTGCATATGGATGAATTTCCTACAGAGATGACGTAAATGCCATATGCAGGTACCCCTCTCCATCTGTACGTCTCCCGCTCAGCCCTCATAATGCTCAGTTGGTGATCTCACATAGGTAATAACCATAACAACTAAGGACATACAATTACCATAAGTACTATCATCACCATCACCATGATCATAATCATCACCATCATCATCACCATCATCATACAATTATAATCACAGTCCCAGCCAAACTGTGCACCATTCTGACACTTTATTCACACTGTAGTGAAGCAGTATTGGGAAAACACATTTATTTGAGACATCATTATGCATGGCAAATTATTAATAACTGCTATTATACCTTTCATTTGGTTGACTTTCTCTCCCCTTTCTCTTTATAATTTATGCTCCTCAATGTCTACACACAATGTGATTTTTTGCACCACTTTTTATCAATATCTCTTTTTATTGTTTTTCTCTCCCCCACACACACTCTTTCTTGCTCTCTCCTTCTCACTCGCTCTCCCTCCATAGTGATTGATGGAGTTAGGCGACAGAGCACAGAGCAACGTGTGGCCACCAGTCCGAGACAGCCTGTTTCTCAGCGTTCACTGAAAGAGAGAGGGGGAGAGAGAGAGAGAGAGAGAGAGGAAGGGAGGGAAGGAGCGAGAGAGAGAGAGAGAGCGGGGGAGAGACATTGAGGATATATATATATATATATATAGAGAGAGAGAGAGAGAGAGAGAGAGAGAGAGAGCTAGAGAGAAAGGGGGAAGAGAGAGGCAGGGACTGAAGAACGAAGGGAGGGAAGGATGGAGGAGGAAGGAAGAGAGAGAGAGAGGAAGGGCAGAAGGGAGAGAGTGAGAGAGGGAGGGAGTGGGAGTGTGGAGTGTAAAAGGGAGAGGGGAGCTCAGCTGAAAGCCGCAGACTTAATTCTATGCATCATTAAGCAGTCTCACTCAATGCAACATCCCCTATACATCATCCACGCTCAGTAAACACAACGATGACATTACATTAGCAACTGCAAATGAATTTTCTTTTTACAGGGAAATTGAGAATACTCTCTTTCTCCCTCTCTCCTGCTCTCACACACACAGACGCTTGCAAAACTCAAACACAAGCCATTAAAAACAGGAAGATATTTAAACAAAACAAAAACAATATTTCCTCCTGCCTCTCCCTCTCTCTTTCTATCTCTGTCTCTCTCATTCTCTCACAGAGAATCACAGAGATTCAAATGTACCATATTTGGAAATGTCTAACTATCATAATATCATATGGATATTACAGTACTTATAATTTCTCACCAAGGAAATATCAATGCCGTAAAAAAAGTTACAAAAAAAATTGATTTTTTTTTTGGAGGGGGGTTCTAGAGCAGAATGTTCTTGTTACAAATAATACATAATGTTTTTTTTTTTTTTGGGGGTGTTCTAGGGAATGTTCTTGTTCTAGAGCAGAATGTTCTTGTTACAAATAATACATAATGTTTTTTTTTTTTTTGTGGGTTTTTTTACAAATAATACATAGGGGGGGGGGGGATCTAGAGCAGAATGTTCTTGTTACAAATAATACATAGTGGGTTTTTTTTTTTTGGGGGGTTCTGGAGCAGAATGTTCTTGTTACAAATAATTCATAGTGTTTTGGGGGAGAATATCAGTTAGACCTATCTAAAGAAACATATTATGCAGGTTCATTCTCATAATATGCTTTTTTATATGTTTGATAATTTTCTCTATTTTCTATAACAGTCTTTCCTTTCGCATACCTTTTCATTTTCCAAATTATTTTGTTCTACAGAGATATTTTTAGACATTGGGAGAAATCTCATTGTGAGAAATCTGTGCATCCTAAATAGAACACACTCACAGTTACTACTCAGGCCTAAGACAATGGGAGTGGCATAAATGATCAGGCTAATCAAATTAACAATGATGTTTTTATTGCACATTATGTATTTTCCTCCTAAAGTACCCAGCCTTTGAAGTCTAGGAAATCCATTAAGGCCATGCAATAGATCATTTCATCTGACCGGCATGTATCGCCAGGCTCATTTAAGAATATTGAATCTGTTACAGTAAAGTAACCCCCCGGATTGAGTCAAATGTAAAAATCCATTCCTTTCATGCATCTGTGAAGAGCTGTCATTGTGTGCTGTAATGACGGATGACGCCGGCTCTCTCTTTCAGCGAGAGGTGATAAAAAGTTCAATTATGACTGCTGGGGAGACAGGTGGGGATGCACGGACACAGAGACAGGGAATTGGAAAAGATCCGTCAAGAGATAAGGCCAATCAGTCAATGAGGAAAGCATTTCTTCACGTGAGCGATGGAATGTGTAATTCTCCCAGTGCCTGTGTGACACAGCCGAGTGCAGTCTGGAGTTAGAGGTCAGCGAAGGGTCAAGAACATGACCTTTGACCTGGCCTATAGCTGATGCAGCAGGCTCCCAGACTGCTCCAAAGAACTTAAGTCCCCACAGTCTGTTTTTGTTATATTGGACACTATTGGTTTCAAGTGAACCTAATCGAAATGTAGTTTGTTATGTGGAAAAGATGATTACTTGCAGCAACTGATCATTATGTACTTGTAATGGCACATCCAAATGATAACAAGCACATTAAAGGCTGGATGAAATAATAGCCCAGAAGTGAATCAAGAAAACTAAATGTTCACATAAAAACGTTGCTCTAAACCCATGCAGGGCTATAGAACACTGTGCCATGTTTGTTCCATCCATTCTATTGGTATTTAAGAGACTCCCTTACTAAAACAGTGTGGAGAAATGTCATCCCATGACACCCTCTCATATACTGTATCTGTGTCACAGGATTCCTGATGTCATAGTGGAAATATAACCCTGACTGAGTAAACAGGCTACTATAACCTCTCACTCTCTCCGCTATCTGTCTCGTCACCATCAAATAGAACAAGGCCCCCTGTCAAGATGGCCTCAGTGGTGACCCCATGGTGTTGCTCTGGGTTTGACCCACACTGAGGTGTGAGGACAGCCTCTACCTCTTACTGAGCTCCAGTCATTTTACTGTCCCCATCAGTGGCTCTTTATGGCTCATGCCTTGATTACAGTGTGGCCCTTATTGGCCCCCAAGTCCACTGTGCCCTGGAGAGCGGCAGAGTTCCCCCAGAGCTGTTATGGCTCCAAAGAGAGAGAGAGAGAGAGAGAGAGAGAGAGAGAGAGAGAGAGAGAGAGAGAGAGAGAGAGAGAGAGAGAGACATCAAAGAGGCTATGGGAGGAATGCCGACATTTGTTTGTTTTATCATGTGGCATTCTGCCGCTTAATCAAAAGGGATGGGTCGTGAATGATACCCTGAGCACTCAGATGGCCAAACGAACCCTCCTCGCTGCAGTAAATGTGTCTGTTGGTCAGATAGGGCAGATTAATCTCAGCCTTGCCAGCCCCCCCCCCTCTCTCAACACAGTGGGATGTGTGGGTGTTTGTAGCACGGAGTAAATGGGTACCTTGCTTGATATACAGTATTAACACATTGCAGGTGCAGGACAGAGGTGTGAAAGGCCTTTGAACATTTTATTGCTATTGAGGTCATATTCCTCGTAATCATAATTCTTAAGATAAAAACCACTGATCCTAAAGTAGGCCAATACCACAGCTATAGGAATGTAGTCAATGGTGTAGGAGCCGGGGTGGAACAGGGGGGACATGTCCCCCCCAATGTTAGAAGCAACACTTTTATGAAAACAATAGTAGCCAGATTTGTTGAGGGACTTTTATATTGAAAAAGCCTCCTCTGCCGGAACATGAGAAACTTCCCCCACCTCCACTGACTGCTTCGTTCTCATGCTGCGTTCATAACCAAGTGGGAAGGTGATAATTACCAGTTGTGAAGTTGTAAATACCAATTAGATGGGATTCATGTTCTTTGAACTTGTTGAGAAACGCAGATTGGCTAATGGCCAACAAACTGCTTCAACCATGAACTAAAAGTACATCATTCTTGTACAGAGCCTTCAAAAAATATGAATGATTCTTGAATTATGGACTAAATAGATTTTTTTTTCACCCATCGACACACAATACCCCATAATGACAAAGTGAAAACTTGTTTTTGGAAATGTTAGCAAATATATTGAAAATTAAATACAGAAATATTATATTAGTAGTCACACCCCTTTGCTATGACACTCCAAATTGAGCTCATGTGCATCCAATCTCCATTGATCACCCTTGAGATGTCACTACAACTTGATCAGAGTCCACCTGTGGCCAATTTAATTGATTGGACATGATTTAGAAAGACACCTGTCTATATAAGGTCCCACAATTGACAGTGTATGTCAGAGCCATGAGGTCGAAGGAATTGTCCGTAGAGCTCCGCGACGGGATGGTGTCGAGGCGCATTGAAGGTCCACAAGAACACAGTGGCCTCCATCATTCTTAAATGGAAGAAGTCTGGAACCACCAAAACACTTCCTAGAGCTGGCTGCCTGGCCAAACTGAGCAATCGGGGGAGAAGGGACTTGTTCAGGGAGGTGGCCAAGAACCTGATGGTCACTCTGACAGAGCTCCAGAGTTCCTCTGGGGAGATGGGAGAAACATCCAGTAGAACAACCATTTCTGCAGCACTCCACCAATCAGGCCTTTATGGTAAAGTGGCCAGACGCCACTTCTCAGTAAAAGGCTCAGGACAGCCCGCTTGGAGTTTGCCAAAAGGCACCTATAGGACTCTCAGACCATGAGAAACATCTGGTCTGATGAAACCAAGATTGAACTCTTTGGCCTGAATACCAAGAACCACGTCTGGAGGAAACCTGGCACCATCCCTACGGTGAAGCATGGTGGTGGCAGCATCATGCTGTGGGGATGTTTTTCAGTGGCAGGGACTGGAAGACTAGTCAGAATCGAGGGAAAGATGAACGAAGCAAATTACAAAGCGATCCTTGATGAAAACCTGCTCCAGAGCGGTCAGGACTTCACACTGTGACAAAGGTTCGCCTTCCAACAGGCACACAGCCAAGACAGTGCAGGAGTGGTTTCAGGACAAGTCTCTGAATGTCCTTGAGTGGCCCTGCCAGAGCCCGGACTTGAACATCTGTAGAGACCTGAAAATAGCTGTGCAGCGACGCTCCCCATCCAACCTGACAGAGCTTTTTTTTTTTTTTTTTTTTTTTTAAAACTTGGAAAGATTTCTAAAAACCTGTTTTTGCTTTGTCAGTATGGAGTATTGTGTGTAGTTTGATGAGGGACAATTACAATACATTATAGAATAAGGCTGTAACGTAACAAATTGTGGAAAAGGTCTAGGGATCTGAGTACTTTCCAAATGCACTGTATGTGTGAGTGTGTGGATAGGGGTTGAGTCAAAGGATCACTGATAAGATTCACACGGGTCGGAGCTGCCACACGAATCAATGACTGACAACACAGATGCCACAAGCCAGAGATGAGACGGGACCATGCAGAGGAAGGAACTCAGATTTCCTTTTGCTTCAACACCTCTCATATTTTTTGTAATTTTCTTTCAGAAAACAGCTGTAGCCATACCACTGAAATCACAAGCCAGCTACTACTTGCTAGCTTCATTGACAAACACGTAGCTAGTTAGCAAGTGATTTTCGGCACTGATAAACAGTGTGTAACTTGTACGTTTTTAAGATAGTTTGGCAGCTTGCAGATGATGAAGTTGTAGACATGTTATTGTTCTCAGAGATCATGTCCTGAGAGTACATACAGACTTTCCCGACTCAATAGACTGTACAGTATATGCAGTGCACTGACTAGTTTCTCAAGCACATATTTTTAACTTGAGAAATACTGCATTAAACACCTTATTTAGATGTAAAATTTCCTAACTAAGGCCTCCTTGGCAAAACAAATTCTGAACTGCCGACGGTGGTTACTTCCCTTCAGGACGGCCCCTCCACCACCACTCTGGTGCAGGACATGGACCCAGTGGACCTTTCAACTCCTCCTCTACCAGGGCTGTAGCCAGGGTCTGAGTCTTAGTGAGGTCTGGAGGGACATTTTAAGAAAGTTCAAGCTCAATTACTGTATTTCTATACAGTTTAAAAACTGAAATGCTATTTGGAGATAAAAAAAAAAACAAGCAAAGACTACCCCAACCATTATCACATTGGTTGCTGTAGCTTCATTCACTTCAGTATGATCTACAAACACATACCCTATTACCTATCAAATTAGCTGCTGTACTCACATTGACTCAGCACAGGGATTCAAAACAATCATTTGATACGTATAGAGGGATCTGTTAGCAGAAAAATATTTTATTAACAAAAGGTAAGCAAATACGCTTGCTTTACATAACCTTTTGTTGTTGTTGCAGTTTTACAGCTAATTTCCTGCAATTATTCACATTTTGCCGTGACTCATGACATGTTAATATGATATCTGAGTGAGAGTGACTAACAAAATACATGGGGGATCCCTGGAGGTCAGGGCCACCTGGAGGTCAGGGCTACTGTGACCCGCATTCCCTGTCGGTAAAGTTTAGAAAGCTGGCTAGACTTAATAAACTCATTTACCTATCTAAAAATATTTAACTGACATGGGCTAATTGTGTGACTGCATGTCAGTAAGTGACATGTAACAAGAAGAAAACTGCTGGTGCACAACCAAGTATCGAAAATGCATCTTGTGTATTATACTATTATAGCAGCGGGAGGTCCGGGCTCACTGACAGACAAGCAACAGAGACAGACATGGCTGTGTGACGTGTCACAACAAAGGCTGCTCTCACTTTGGGAAGGGATTGCGGACCTTCTTCCTCCTGCTGGGTGGAGGTTTGCCTCTGCTCTCGGCCCATGTCTCGCTGGGCTATGGCTGGGGCCCTCCACGGGGCATGAAGAAACCAGTCTCAGGTGGAGAACAGAGCCATAGATACATACGAGGACACTGAGGTCTGGACCTCGATAATATAAATAAAATAAAAACTCAGTCAGGGTCTCAACTTACTGTTAAGAATGCAAAAAACATTTCCTTAGGTCTTTCCTTCCTGTACAATCCTGTATTGCACAATTGCATCATTACATGCCATTAAACACTTAAATTCTTAACACTTTCAAAAAATGTTTGGGGTACAATGTAATCTAACCTCGCTTCAGCTCTCAGCACAGACTGTGAAACTGTGTGTGTTAGTATGAGAGGGGACGGGCTGGATGTAGCCAATCAGAATCAAGTGAATCGATGGATGAAATGTCTCTAGCTGAATCCTGGGAGAAGACCGTCTCCAGAGAGAGGGCTGCTCTGCCCGTTACTGCTTTTACACATCCTTACTTGCTATCGTTGCCTTCTTTGATCAATGTTGATGCCCGGTTTTGTGATGCCCGTAAAGGCATATACAGTACTAGTAAAGAATATGGACACACCTACTCATTCCAAGGTTTTTCTTTATTTTTACAATTTTTTACATTGTAGAATAATAGTGAAAACATCAAAACTATGAAATAACACATACGGAATCATGTAATAGCCAAAAAAGTATTACACGAATCAAAATATATTTTATATTTGAGATTCTTCAAAGTAACCATCTTTTGCCTTGATGACAGCTTTGCACACTCTTGGAATTCTCTCAACCAGCTTCATGAGGTATAGTCACCTGGAATGCCTTGTTAAAAGTACATTTGTGGAATTTCTTTCCTTCTTAACGCGTTTGAGCCAATCAGTTTTGTTGTGACAAGATAGGGGTGGTATACAGAAGATAGCTCTATTTGGTAAAAGACCAAGTCCATATTATGACAAGAACAGCTCAAATAAGCAAAGAGAAACAGCAGCCCATCATTACTTTAAGACATAAAGGTCAGTCTATCTGGAAAATGTCAAGAATATTGAAAGTTTGTTCAAGTGCAGTTGCAAAAACCATCAAACGCTATGATGAAACTAGCTCTCATGAGGACCACCACAGGAATGGAAGACCCAGAGTTACCTCTGCTGCAGAGGATAAGTTCATTTGAGTTAATTTCACCTCAGATTGCGGGCCAAAATAAATGCTTAACAGACACATCTCAACATCAACTGTTCAGAGGAGACTGCGTGAATCAGGCCTTCATGGTCGAATTGCTGCAAAGAAACCAATACTAAAGGACACCAGTAACACGAAAAGACTTGCTTTGGCCAAGAAACACAAGCAATGGACAATAGACCGGTGGAAATCTGTCCTTTGTTTGATGAGTCCAAACCAAATTTTTGGTTCCAACCGCCATGTCTTTGTGAGACGCAGAGTAGGTGAACGGATTACCTCCGCATATGTGGTTTCCACCGTGAAGCATGAAGGAGGAGGTGTGATGGTGTGGGGGTGTTTGTCTGTTGACACTGTCAGTGATTTGTTTAGAATTCAAGGCAGCATGGCTACAGCATGGCTACCAAGGCAGCATTAACCAGCATGGCTACCACAGCATTCTTCAGCGATACGCCATCCCATCTGATTTGCACTATCATTTGTTTTTCAACAGGACAATGACCCAACACACCTCCAGGCTGTGTAAGGGCTATTTGACCAAGGAGAGTGATGGAGTGCTGCATCAGATGACCTCGCCTCCACAATCACCCGACCTCAACCCAATTGAGATGGTTTGGGATGAGTTGGACCACAGAATGAAGGAAAAGCAGCCAACAAGTGCTCAGTTCATGTGGGAACCCCTTCAAGACTTTTGGAAAAGCATTCCAGGTGAATCTGGTTGAAAGAATGCCATGAGTGTGCAAAGCTGTCATCAAGGCAAAGGGTGTCTTCTTTGAAGAATCTAAAATCACAAATATATTTTGATTTGTTTAACACTTTTTTGGTTACTACAAGTTTCCATATGTGTTATTTCATAGTTTTGATGTCTTCACTATTATTCTATAATGTAGAAAATAGTTTAAAAAAAGAAAAACCTTGGAACGAGTAGGTGTGTCCAAACTTTTGACTGGTACTGTATATATATATATATATATATATATATATATATATATATATATATATATATATATATATATATATATATACACACTACATGAACAACAGCATGTGGACACCTGCTCGTCGAACATATCATTCCAAGGGCATTAATATGAGCTGGTCCCCTCTTTGCTGTCATAACAGCCTCCACTCTTCTGAGAAGGCTTTCCATTAGATGTTGGAACATTGCTGTGGGGACTTGCTTCCATTCAGTCACAAGAGCATTAGTGAGGTCGAGCACTGATGTTGGGCAATTAGGCCTGGCTCGCAGTCGGTGTTCGAATTCCTCCCAAAGGTGTTCGATTGGGTTGAGGTCAGGGTTCTGTGCAGGCCAGTCTAGTTCTTCCCTACCAATCTCGACAAATCATTTCTGTATGGACCTCGCTTTGTGCACAGGGGCATTGTCATGCTGAAACAGGAAAGGTCCTTCCCCAAACTGTTGCCACAAAGTTGGAAGCACAGAAGCGTGTAGAATGTCATTGTATGCTGTAGCGTTAAGATTTCCCTTCACTGGAACAAAGGGGCCAAGCCTGAACCATGAAAAACAGCCCCAGACCATTATTCCTCCTCCACCAAACATTACAGTACAAATCAAACTTTGTCACATGCGCCTAATACAACAGGTGTAGTAGACCTTACCGTGAAATGCTTACTTACAAGACCTTAACCAACAATGTAGTTGAAGAAAGAGTTAGGAATATATTCACCAAATAAACTAAAGTTAAAAATAATAAAAACAGAAAAATGTAACACAATAAAATAACGAGGCAATATACAGGGGGTACCAGTACTGAGTCAATGTGCGGGGGTGCAGGTTAGTCGAGGTAATTTGAACATGAGTCGAGGTAATTTGTACATGTATTGGGGCAGGTAGCGTTCTCCTGACATCTGCCAAACCCAGATTTGTCCGTCGGATTGCCAGATGGTAAAGCATGATTCATCACTCCAGAGAACGCGTATCCAATGCTCCAGAGTCCAATGACAGCGAGCTTTACATCACTCCAGCCGACGCTTGGTATAGTGCATGGTGATATTAGGTTTGTGTGCGGCTGCTCGACCAGGGAAACCCATTCATGAAGCTCCCGATGAACAGTTATTGTGCTGACATTGCTTAAAGAGGCAGTTTGGAACTCGGTAGTAAGTGCTGTAACCGAGGACAGACGATTTTGGCACTTGACGGTCCCGTTCTGTGAAATGGTGTGACCTACCACTTTGCGGCGTAGCTGTTGTTGCTCCTAGACGTTTCCACTTCTCCACTTCACAATAACAGCACTTACAGTTGACTGGGGCAGCTCTAGCAGAGCAGAAATTTGATGAACTGACTTGTTAGAAAGGTGGCATCCTATGACGGTTCAAAGGTGAAAGTCAATTAGCTCTTCAGTAAGGCCCTTCTACTGCCAACGTTTGTCTATGGAGATTGCATTGCTGTGTGCGCGATTTTATACACCTGTCAGCAACGGGTGTGGCTGAATTAGCCAAATCCACTAATTTGAAGGGGTGTCCACATACTTTTATATATACATTGTAGTTGTGTAGAGAGAGATTGATTAATTTCAGTTTGACCTTTCATGCCTAGTTTTATAAATGTTATTATGTTGCTGGTTATTGTTACAGTATAATAAATGTATTACAAATATTATTTTTTTAGTTTCAAACAATAAAGTATGCAGAGCAGCAGAAGTAACAATCTGCTATAGGGAAAGTAAGACTAATATTAGGAAATTAATCATACAGTATCAGAGAAAGACTACAAAATGGTTGTTTAAATTAATATATCCACATAGACAGTCACTGATTGGAGTTTACCAGAGTAAGTGCCCCTCTACAAGGCCCCTCTTAGCCTTGTAAATTTGCCTATTTGTTAGTTAAGATTTGTCTGTATCCTTTTCTCAAAAGTAAAAAAAAATAAAGAGCATTTAAAAGGTGTTTATCAAACAAATCTTCCCAGGGGGCTGATGGCCCCAATCAATGTTATACTCTCCTACGCCCCTGCCTATAGTATAGTTACAGACAGAGACTGTGTGACACACAACACTTTAATTAAGTTAGAGGATATCTCTCTCTTTACCCCGCTGGTCAATCTGTCTTTCTGTCCTTCGTTTCCCCTGTGTGGGAGGCCGGTGTTCTGGGGTAAGAAGCTGGGAAAGTCCCATGATTTATGGCCTACTGCAGGCCTGACTGCCTCTCGCCTCAGCGAGGTTAGCAGTGAGGGTAACGAGGGTTGATTGCTTCGCTCTATTCTCTTATTTGGGAAATCCTATATTGTTCATTGGGATTTATTGTCACTCTCATCCTCTGCAGTTTGTGATCTGATTAACATCATATTTGGGAAAGGGAAACAACTTTGAGTGCATTTTATTAGTTTGATTATTACATTGTGTGGTTCAGATGTTAATAATTAAGCAATGCAGAGAGAGAGAGTTATGGAGATTTTATCATCTGTCTCACATGGTAGACTTTCATTTCCCTGTTATATTTTTTTCACTTTTCACCTTTAGAAGAGCACTACATGCACCCCATAAAACTATAAACACCTATTTATACACTGGACAAACCCAAGAGCTAAACTTGTGATTCTTTATTTAATTTCCTCAGAACTTAAATGCAACTCCTTATAGATTTCCTCATTTCAGTAGAAAATATATGAAATACTTTTTTAGAATCCATTTCAATAATACGTTCATCTTTACATTACATGTTTCTCTGCTTAGGTAGAGTGATGACCACTATTGCTTTCAAGTGTACCAAAGCAGCAAACCACAGTGAATATGGATGGATCACACTTGTGCATGGTCTACAAAACCCTCCATACTCTATGCTGACTGTTGAATCACCTTGAGGTCCAGTTGAATACTCCTGCTCTCGTTTTGCCTCAGATGGAGGATCAACAGACTTCGGGTTATTAAAGCCAGCCAAGCTTACATGGAGAGCACGGCACACGGCAGAATATTGTGACTCAAGGCCAGAGGAGGAGGTTTGTTTTTATCATGGCAAAGCACCCAAATCATGTTGGTATGAAGAGGGCTATATAAATGCAAATTGTATTGGAGATCTATTAGAGTCCTGGAAAAGGGTTGTATGTAAATGTCTATAAGACCACAGTGGAGCACTCAGCCCAGGCAGATTAGTATGGGCTGCGATAAAAGACAAAATAGAAATAAAAAAAATGGAATTGCCTTGTGGTAAATCATGGTGAACAAGGTGAGAACTTCACTGAATGGTTGAGGTATTCTATGTGATTTATTGTATATGCAAGAGAGATGTATTGAAGAGAGATTGTTGTAAATGCGCCAGTGTCAGAGATTGTTGGGTGCAGTTCATAGTATTTGCTTTACTACGGAAAGAACTCTCATGCATAAAATGTGATCGTGTTCAAATTCTAAGGTACGAAATCCAGAGATCATTAGAGTTGCGTTTCGTAGTAATTTGGGGCTTTTATTGTAGTGGTGCAAATTCTCTAGTCTAGACGAACTACATTAGTCCAGCCCAACGAGAGTGAGAAACAAGGGAAAGTTTCAATCGGCTAAATCATTTCTTGCTTTGCTTGTTTGTGTTCTAAAGGATACTGAATAATGACTTTATTTGACCCTATAAAATCACAACCAATATAGATCAATTAATTAAGCCCATAACATAAACTCATCACATACACATGTTGAAATGTATGTTGTTGAAAAACAGTACAAGTACTATGCAACAAGAGGGGATATGTGAGTGCCGTGAGCAAGCGTTGTCATGGAGATCAATAGTAGAGAAATAGTGCCCTCTAGTAATTTTCTAGTAGAAGCGCAGGCATTCCTGTCTGACATTCGGTGCTTGGGCCTTAGTAGCTAGGTTTCTATCCAATTTGCAACAGATTTTCATGGGAATTTTCTGAAATCTGCATGAAACAATATGCACATTATCCCACCAGTGTGTTGCCAAGAAACATATTTATTACAGATAAAAGTCTGTGCTTGATAACATAGTCCAACTCAATCATCAAGTTTGCAGACAACACAACGAGACAGCCTACAGGGAGGAGGTGAGGGCACGTGGAGTGTGGTGTCAGGAAAACAACCTCTCACTCAACATCAACAAAACAAAGGAGAAGATCGTAGACTTCAGGAAACAGCAGAGGGAGCCTTCCCCTATCCACATCAAAGGGACAGCAGTGGAGAAGGTGGAAAGTTAAGTTCCTGGGCATACACATCACAGACAAACTGAAATTGTCCACCCCCAAAGACAGTGTGGTGAAGAAGGCGCAACAGCACGTCTTCAACCTCAGGAGGCTGAAGAAATGTGGCTTGTCACCCAAAACCCTGACAAACTTTTACAGATGCACAACCGAGAGCATCCTGTCGGCAACTGCACCGCCCTCAACCGCAAGGCTCTCCAGAGGGTTGTGTAGTCTGCACAACGCATCACCGGGGGCAAACTACCTGCCCTTCATGACACTTACAGCACTGGATGTCACAGGAAGGCCAAAAATGTCATCAAGGACATCAATCACCCGAGCCACTGCCTGTTCACACCGCTACCATCCAGAAGGTGAGGTCAGTACAGGTGCATCAAATAGCTTCTATCTCAAGGCCATCAGACTGCTAAACAACAATCACTAACTCAGAGGCTGCTGCCTACATTGAGACCCAATCACTAGTCACTTTAAACAATGCCACTTTAAATAATGCCACTTTAATCTTACATTACTCATATCACATGCATATTCTGTATTTTATACCACCTACTGCACCTTGCCTATGCCGCTCGACCATCGCTCATCCATATAACTTATATGTACATATTCTCATTCACCCCTTTAGATTTGTGTGTATTAGGTAGATGTTGAGGAATTGTTAGATTACTTGTTTGATATGAATGCACTGTTGGAACTAGAAGCACAAGCATTTCACTACACTCACATTAACATCTGTGTATGTGATAAATAAAATTTTATTTTGATTTGCAGATAAAATAACTTTTGCGGTTAAATTCCCATGTACCGAAGAAAAAATACAAGTTAAATGGGTTGCCATCACATTTTCAACTCTATTGATGTTTTTGTCACAAAAACGGATTAGTTAGCCTTATAGAAAATTTGCCCCACTGTGTGGGTCGGCTACCTACATGATGAGATTATTACGGATAATAGAAGCAATAAAATTAGTTTGTTAAATGGTAGCCAAGCATTCGATCATCATGTCACCAGAATAAGACCCTCAATATTTATTGAAAAGGTGCATCAAGCTCATCACCGGGCACTTTCACAACCATGTAGAATCCTTTCCCGAGTCATAGTGGGAGGACCACATAACATCATTGCGTGACTCCAAGTTGACTTCGATATGATAGTTATTAAATCAATATTTGCGAATTAAGGCATTTCAACTGCCATTTCTCGCATAATTTATTTTACAGACACAAAAAGATCAGAACATTTTGAACAAACACAGTTTTATTTGTTAATTCTTTAGGTAATTAAATTGGCATGAAATGGTTGGATAGAAACCTGGTTACTGATACAGAGCAGGATATTTCCCTGCCCCACTGGTACTAAGGACAGAGTATCAATCACATACAAGCAAACAAAGTACCCACTGGGCAAAAACTGGTTGAATCAACATTGTTTCCACATCATTTCAACCCAAAAGAATCTATATGAGAACATAGAATCAACATGGAAAACTAAATGTCATCAACGTAAGGGCATGTTGTGTTTTTTTCCCACCCAACTTTTAACCTAAATCCAATGACACAGTGAAAGTTTTTGTTTATTTCACGTTGAATTCAAGTTAGTTGACAACTCAACCAAATGTAAATCAAAACTAGATGTTGGAACTGATGTCTGTGCCCAGTGGGTCGTGTCTATTTAGCTGTTCATTCTTAAAAAACTACTTTCATAATGTAGACATCTTCACAATAAGCCTCCTGACTATTACAAAAAGGTGGCAAAAGTAAGCACACAGAAATGACAGTTGAGTAATATCTGAATAATTGAAATGTTTAAATAATAACGTATATACAGTATATACAACTGGAGAAGCATTAATAAAATGCTGGTAATGTCAACATTACAGAAAGTTTCTCTTTAAAGTTTTTACTCTATTGCAACTGGCTCATGATCTAGTCAAAAAAATATCACAATACTTTTAAAACATATTATGACAGCAAGTCAAAAGCTTTGATAATGAACACCACTCCACCTTTCACCTCCTACCCTTCGTTTGAGTCTGTGGGAATAAGTATGCCCCTGGCGTCACTTCTTACGAACTGCTATGTTCTTGCACACCCATGTCATGCCATCCTAAAAAGTAAGTAAACAGACTCATATTACACCGACACAGTATTAAACGTTAGTGTGCAATCAGTGTCTATGATGCTCTCTAAATGTGCGTACAGTATGTGTGTTGTGTGCAATCAGTGTCTATGATGCTCTCTAAATGTGCGTACAGTATGTGTGTTGTGTGCAATCAGTGTCTATGATGCTCTCTAAATGTGCGTACAGTATGTGTGTTGTGTGCAATCAGTGTCTATGATGCTCTCTAAATGTGCGTACAGTATGTGTGTTGTGTGCAATCAGTGTCTATGATGCTCTCTAAATGTGCATACAGTATGTGTGTTGTGTGCAATCAGTGTCTATGATGCTCTCTAAATGTGCGTACAGTATGTGTGTTGTGTGCAATCAGTGTCTATGATGCTCTCTAAATGTGCGTACAGTTTGTGTGTTGTGTGCAATCAGTGTCTATGATGCTCTCTAAATGTGCGTACAGTATGTGTGTTGTGTGCAATCAGTGTCTATGATGCTCTCTAAATGTGCATACAGTATGTGTGTTGTGTGCAATCAGTGTCTATGATGCTCTCTAAATGTGCGTACAGTATGTGTGTTGTGTGCAATCAGTGTCTATGATGCTCTCTAAATGTGCGTACAGTATGTGTGTTGTGTGCAATCAGTGTCTATGATGCTCTCTAAATGTGCGTACAGTATGTGTGTTGTGTGCAATCAGTGTCTATGATGCTCTCTAAATGTGCTATACAGTATGTGTGTTGTGTGCAATCAGTGTCTATGATGCTAAATGATGCAATCAGTGTCTAAAATGTGCATACAGTATGTGTGTTGTGTGCAATCAGTGTCTATGATGCTCTCTAAATGTGCGTACAGTATGTGTGTTGTGTGCAATCAGTGTCTATGATGCTCTCTAAATGTGCGTACAGTATGTGTGTGTAATCAGTGTCTATGATGCTCTCTAAATGTGCGTACAGTATGTGTGTTTGTGCAATCAGTGTCTATGATGCCTTAAATGTGCTACAGTATGTGATTAAATTCAAATATTTTGATGCCTCAAATGTGCATACAGTATGTGTGTTGTGTGCAATCAGTGTCTATGATGCTCTCTAAATGTGCGTACAGTATGTGTTTTGTGCAATCAGTGTCTATGATGCTATATAAATGTGCATACAGTATGTGTGTTGTGTGCAAATGTAGTGTACGGGCGGTTTGTGTGTACAGTGCAGTCTGAAATGATTCAGAACCGTTGACTTTTCCACATCTTGTTACGTTACAGCCTTATTCTAAAATGGATTAAATTCATATTTTTCCTCATCCATCCACACACTACCCCATAATGACAAATCGAAAACAGGTTTTTAGAAATGTTTGCTAATTTATAAAAAATGATAAACAGAAAAAACATTTACATCATAAGTATTCAGACCCTTTGCTATGATACTCGAAATTGAGCACAGGTGCATCCTGTTTCCATTGATCCTCCTCGAGATGTTTCTACAACTTGATTGGAGTCCACCTGTGGGAAATTCAATTCATTGGACATGATTTGTAAAGGCCTGTCTATATAAGGTCCCACAGTTGACGGTGCATGTCAGATAAAAAACCAAACTGCCCGGCCAAACTGAGCAATCGGGGAAGAAGGGACATGTTCAAGGAGGTGACCAAGAACCTGAAGGTCACTCTGAAAGAGCTCCAGAGTTCCTCTGTGGAGATGGGAGAACCTTTCAGAATGACAACCATCTCTGCAGCACTCCACCAAGGATGTATAGTAGAGTGGCCAGATGGAAGACAATCCTCAGTAAAAGGCACATGACAGCCAGCTTGGAGTTTGCCAAAAGGCTTCTAAAGGACACTCAGACCATGAGAAACAAGATTCTCTGGTCTGGTGAAAACAAGATTGAACTCTTTGGCCTGAATGCCAAGCGTCACGTCTGGAGGAAACCTGGTAACATCCGTACGGTGAAGCATGGTGGTGGCAGCATCATGCTGTGGGGATGTTTTTCAGCGGCAGGGACTGGGAGACTAGTCAGGTTGAATGAAGCAAAGTACAGAGAGATCCTTGATGAAAACTTGCTCCAGAGCGCTCAGGACAACAACCCTTCCAACAGGACAACAATCCTAAGCACACAGCCAAGACAACACAGGGGTGGCTTCGAGGCCTCCCGAGTGGTGCAGTGGTCAAAGGCACTGCATCGCAGTGCTAGCTGTGGCACTAGAGATTCTGGGTTCGAGTCCAGGCTCTGTTGAGCAAGCCGCAACTGGGAGACCCATGGGGTGGCACACAATTGGGTCACGTCTGAGTTAGGGGAGGGTTTGGTTGGCAGGGATGTTCTTGTCCAACCGCACACTAGAGACTCCTGTGGCGGGCCGGTCACAGTGCACGCCGACGGGGTCGCCAGGTGTACGGTGTTTTCCTCGACACATTGGTACGGCAGGATTCCGGGTTAAGTGGGCAGTGTGTCAAGAAGCAGTGAGGCTTGGTTGGGTTGTTTATTGGGGGACACACGGCTCTCGACCTTTGCCTCTCCAGAGTCCGTACAGGAGTTGTAGCGATGAGACAAGACTAACTACTAATTGGATACAACGAAATTGGGGTGAAAATGGGTAAAAAAAATAAAAAAAAGTATAAAAAAAAAGTACAACAAGGAATGGCTTTGGGATAAGTCTCTGAATGTCCTTGAGTGGCCCAGCTAGAGCCCAGACTTGAATCCAATCAAACATCTCTGGAGAGACCTGAAAATAGCTGTGCAGCGAAGTCCCCACCCAACCTAACAGAGCTTGAGAGGATCTGCAAATACAGGTGTGCCAAGCTTGTAGCATCATACCCAAGAAGACTCGAGGCTGTAATCGCTGCCAAAGGTGCAACAAAGTACTGAGTAATGGGTCTGAATACTTATGTAAATGTGATATTTGTTGTTTCTTTTTAATACATTTGCAAAAATGTCTAAACCACCATAGATGTGTGTTTTATACCTGTACTCCCTCTGCGGTAATTGCAGAGCAGGCCTGGATCTGCCATACCCGGTCTCTGATGGTGTGCAGGTTGAGACCCTCAGCTAGCTCTGATGCAGGAGCCGCAGTCATCAGGTCCTGCTTGTTGGCAAATATCAACAGTGGCACCATGCTCAACTTCTCTTCTTCCATCAACTCAGCTAGCTCCTGTGTGTTTGTGTGTGTGTAAGAGAAGGGCGGGGGAGGGGTTCAATCAATAACTGCATCAAAATAGGGATATCAGAAGACAGCTGAATAGAATATTGTGCATTTTTACAGACTGGTGCCGCTTTACCTGACCGGTCTCTTCAAAGCGTTTCCTGTCTGAACTGTCAATCACATAGATCTGTGACGAAGATGGACAGAGGAGAGTATTAGTGACAGATAGAAAGGTTCAACCGTATCAAGCTGTCTCCATTTATTTGTGGTCAGAACTTTTTGGACCTACCAGTACGTCTGTGTTCTCAAAGTAGTTCCTCCAGTATGGGCGGATCTTGCGCTGGCCTCCAATGTCCCAAACATTTAGCTTAAATCCCTGGGACTGCATGCTCTTTATGTTGAATCCCTGTGGATAGAGGAGGAGAGTGCCCATCAATGCAATGCTTTAGACAGTTTGTGATCACTGTGAGCATGTGTAACTATGCTTTCATGAGTGTCTGAGCTGTGTTTATGCTATTGTCTGTATCCAGGGTTGGCCAGGTTACTTCCTAAATGTAATCTTTTACAGTTACTAGTTACTTGTCATATTGTATTCAGTAATGTACATTTTGGAACACCCAAACACAGTAAAGTAATATGTTTACTCTCTGTTACTTTTGGATTACTTTCCCCTTAAGAGGCATTAGAAGATCACAAAAAGGATCCATCAAATGCATTTGTTGCGTCATCATAGTGATCTCTGCATTTTTATTTTTTTTTATTTTTAATTGGCTACATCATTTCTGAATTTAAAAGTAATCAAAGTAGTCATCTAGTTTTTCAAAAGTATCTGTAATCTGATTACAATATTTTTAATGGTAACGTAACTGATTGCAGGTATTGTTTCTTCTAATAAGATAATATGTAACTGATTACATGTAATCAATTACTCCCCAATCCTAATCCTGTGTACATCAGTACATTTACCTGAGTAGGGGTGATGTGGCTGACATCCTCTGAGGCCAGCTGTTTAAGAAGGGTGGTCTTGCCAGCGTTGTCCAGCCCTAGCAACAGTAACCGCACCTCCTGGTCCGGAGAGTGCTTCAGTCTTCGCAGAATCGACAGCAAACCCTGCAGTGCATCACACATCCAGGTCAGGTGACATCATGACAAACAGCACAAGTTGGTATTTAGGTTATAGCTATGTAATGAAATAAGAACCTAGGCAACAAGGCATTATGTTCAAACATAATTAACAGCAGGTGGTCCAGCTACAAACAACTTCTGTTCTGTTAACAGGGTTACCTGAAAGCACATTATTGCATAACAGAGCCAACACACCAGGGCAGAAATAATGCGAGGCCAGAGGCCACGGGCAACCTCAGCCAATCATGAAACGCCCTGGTGTGATTGGGTTTGGCATGGCACAGATTAATCAAGATGAGCCCGAGCTCTGTGTGCAGGAGGAAATAAGCACTAAGAGCACAGATTTAACTGTTAGCCTCTTGCCATGGCCTACTTTCACACCACCTTTGATTGGACAGTTGAGACATGTGCACAGCACGAAGACTCTTCCAGTGTTGAGGGAGGTTTAAGAGGTCTTCTTATTCACTGCTGTCTCTGTACTTTTTGATCTAGCCAACGAAATAGACAGCAGATTCTCTACCCACATCCTTGTGACATAGTTAATGTCACAATCACTGTAGATTACATGCAATCTGAGTAGGCAACAAGAATTAGGACTAGCTAAATACATTTAAAGACTACACGTGTCACAGGTGATTCTGTAGTCAGCTTGGAGGGTGATTGTATTTTCAAAGGTTTGGGGTACTTTATTACTGCAGGAATCAGTAGTATGGTATCAAGCCGTACTTGTTAGTTTAAATAACTGATTACCAACCACAAGTTAAAAATGTGTCCATAACATTTGAAACGTTGTCACTGTTATTAGCTAGCTATAGCTTGTCTATGCGTAACCTCACTTGACAGATAAGACATGGTATTATGTTCTGACAGTAACAACGGTAATTCATTATTTACATGAATGACAATAAGCATGCCCTGCCAGGTAGACCTTTTTGGCAGGTACAGGCTGTACTGTAGCTAACGTTAACTGTTAGCCGTTAGAAAGCTACGTTAAAGTTAGTCGCGTCGCACTTTTTGGATAACTGACTAACGTTACTCTCTCACCCATACGATATTGCATTTAGCCATATAGCTCAATTCCAACTTTATGTTGATCATATTGCAGGGTACTTACCATGGTTTGCTCAGCTAGTGGCTCCTGTTCGGGCTCAGTGAGTGGATTAGCTAGCTAGCTAGTAGCATTTGACTGTATTCATTCTGAACAGCTGAAAAGCTCCCCGTAGCTATGGTAGCCGTGACGTCACCATAAACAACGACCTGGGCCATTATTTGGCCGGGCACGAGACCCATTTATATCTGCGATTATTTCAGTTTTTATGAATAGGAATGGCCAATCTTAATAACTGATCTCTTACTAAATTGTCTTCATTTCCAGTGCTTGTGACTCACTCAGACAAATAGTCTACAGCAGGGATTTCGCAAGTATGGCTAACTGCGGCCGAGAGTATAGGCGAGCTGGTGTGTCGAAAGGAGTGAGTGTGTGTGTGTGTGTGTGTGTATGGAAAGCGAATAAGGTAATATGGCAGATTTGTTGTCACTCAAGACCGTTTTGCGTGGCTGATTGGGCTGCACAACAAATCGATAAACCAGCAAACAGTGCACTGGTGTATGGACATCCTGCCGACCTGAGACCTGACCAATAGTGTGCAACTGCAGCCGGCAATTCGGCAGTTCCCCCCTCAATCATTCCATTGGTACATTCATGAACACCCCCGCTCCCCCCTCGAACAATTCAATTCAAGGGGCTTTATTGGCATGGGAAACATATGTTAACTTTGTCTAAGCAAATGAGGTAGATAGTATACAAAAGTGAAATAAACAATAAAATGAACAGTAAACATTACACTCACAGTTCCAAAAGAATAAAGATGTTACAAATGTCATATTATGTATATATACAGTGTTGTTACGATGTACAAATGGTTAAAGTACAAAAGGGAAAATAAATAAGCATAAATATGGGTTATATTTACAATGGAGTTTGTTTTTCACTGGTTGACCTTTTCTTGTGGCAACAGGTCACAATCTTGCTGCTGTGATGGCACACTGTGGTATTTTACCCAGTAGACAGTAGATATGGGAGTTTATCAAAATCGGGTTTGTTTTTGAATTCTTTGTGGATCTGTAATCTGGGGGAAAAATGTGTCTCTAATGTGGTCATTAGGCATTAGGCAGGAGGTTAGGAAGTGCAGCTCAGTTTCCACCTCATTTTGTGGGCACACATCTCATTGGTTCTGTGCACCCCATTGTTTACGAGTGTATGGCTAGCTATAGCTACCCCTGCCCCTTCTTCAAATCAAAATCAAATGTTATTGGTCACATACAATTGGTTAGTAGATGTTAATGCGAGCGTAGCGAAATGCTTGTGCTTCCAGTTCCAACAGTGCAGTAATATCTAACAAGTAATCTAACAATTCCTCAACAACTACCTAATACACACAAATCTAAAGGGGTGAATGAGAATATGTACATATAAGTATATGAATGAGCGATGGCCGAGCGGCATAGGCAAGGTGCAATAGATGTTATAAAATACAGTATATACATGTGATATGAGTAATGTAAGATATGTAAACATGATTAAAGTGGCATTATTTAAAGTGGCATTGTTTAAAGTGACTAGTGATCCGTTTATTAAAGTGTCCAGTGATTGGGTCTCAATGTAGGCAGCAGCCTCTCTGAGTTAGTGATTGCTGTTTAGCAGTCTGATGGCCTTGAGATTGAAAAATAGCTTCTATCTCTCGGTCCCAGCTTTGATACACCTGTACGGACTTCGCCTTCTGGATGATAGCGGTGTGAACAGACAGTGGCTCGGGTGGTTGTAGTCCTTGATGATATTTTTGGCCTTCCTGTGACATCAGGTGCTGTAGGTGTCATGGAGGGCAGGTAGTTTGCCCCCGGTGATGCGTTGTGCAGACCGCACAACCCTCTGGAGAGCTTTGCGGTTGAGGGGGGTGCAGTTGCCGTACCAGGCTGTGATACCAGGATGCTCTCGATTGAGCATCTGTAAAAGTTGGTCAGGGTTTTGGGTGACAAGGCACATTTCTTCAGCCTCCTGAGGTTGAAGAGGCACTGTTGCGCCTTCTTCACCACACTGTCTGTATGGGTGGACCATTTCAGATTGTCAGTGATGTGTACGCCGAGGAACTTTTCACCTTCTCCACTGCTGTCCCTTCGATGTGGATAGGGGGATGCTCCCCCTGCGGTTTCCTGAAGTCTACTATCACCTCCTTTGTTTTGTTGACGTTGAGGGAGAGGTTAATCTCCCACTTCTAAGGGTTCAAAACAACTGGGACAGGGAAAAAAACAAGCTCCGACTGGGAAAAATAGTTTTGAACAGTCATCCAACTCGGAATTCAAACTCAGGAACTTGGGCCTCTTTCTCGATCTCCAACTTTCCGACATGAAGATTACTGATGTCATGATTTGACCTTGTATTTTATAAGAGGTCCCAGTTTTTTTGAATGTGGCATATGTACCACAGTACAGTTGAAGTCGGAAGTTCACATACACTTAGGTTGGAGTCATTAAAACTCATTTTTCAACCACTCCACAATTTCACAACTATAGTTTTGGCATGTTGGTTAGGACATCTACTTTGTGCATGACACAAGTAATTTTCCAACAATTGTTTACAGACAGATTATTTCACTTACCATTTACTGTATCACAATTCCAGTGGGTCAGAAGTTTAAATACACTAAGTTGACTGTGCCTTTAAACAGCTTGGAAAATTCCAGAAAATTATGTCTTGGCTTTAGAAGCTTCTGGTTAATTGACATCATTTGAGTCAGTTGGAGGTGTACCTGTGGATGTATTTCAAGGCCTACCTTCAAACTCAGTGCCTCTTTGCTTGACATCATGGGAAAATCAAAAGAAATCAGCCAAGACCTCAGGAAAACAATTGTAGACCTCCACAAGTCTGGTTCATACTTGGGAACAATTTCCAAACTCCTGAAGGTATCACGTTCATCTGTACAAACAATAGTACGCAGGTATAAGCACCATGGGACCGCGCAGCCGTCATACCGCTCAGGAAGGAGACGTGTTCTGTCTCCTAGAGATGAACGTACTTTGGTGTGAATCAATCCCAGAACAACAGCAAAGGACCTTGTGAAGATGCTGGAGGAAACTGGTACGAAAGTATATATATATACATACAGTAAAACAAGTCCTATATCGACATAACCTGAAAGGCCGCTCAGCAAGGAAGAAGCCACTGCTCCAAAACCACCATAAAAAAGCCAGACTACGGTTTGCAACTGCACATGGTGACAAAAATCGTACTTTTTGGAGAAATGTCCTCTGTTCTGATGAAACAAAAATAGAACTGTTTGGCCATAATGACCATTGTTATGTCTGGAGGAAAGAGTAGGAGGCTTGCAAGCCGAAGAACACCATCCCATCCGTGAAGCACAGGGGTGGCAGCATCATGTTGTGGGAGTGCTTTGCTGCAGGAGGGACTGGTGCACTTCACAAAATAGATGGCATCATGACGTAGGAATATTACGTGGATATATTGAAGCAACATCTCAAGACATCAGTCAGGAAGTTAAAGCTTGGTTGCAAATGGTTCTTCCAAATGGACAATGACCCCAAGCATACTTCCAAAGTTGTGGCAAAATGGTTTAGGACAACAAAGTCAAGGTATTGGAGTGGCCATCGGAATGCCCTAACCACAACCCTATAGAAAATTTGTGGGCAGACCTGAAAAAGCATGTGTGAGCAAGGAGGCCTACAAACCTGACTCAGTTACACCAGCTCTGTAAGGAGGAATGGGCCAAAATTCACCCAACTTATTGTGGGAAGCTTGTGTAAGGCTACACGAAACATTTGACCCAAGTTAAACAATTTAAAGGCAATACTACCAAATACTAATTGAGTGTATGTTAACTTCTTACCCACTGGGAATGTGATGAAAGAAACAAAAGCTGAAATAAATAATTCTCTCCATTATTATTCTGGCATTTCACATTCTTAAAATAAAGTGGTGTCCTAACGGACCTAAGACAGGGAATTTTCCTTGCATTAAATGTCAGGAATTGTGAAAAACTGACTTTAAAATGTATTTGGCTAAGGTGTATGTAAACTTCTGACTTCAACTGTAAGTGTCCCAGTGTTGTTGCTGTTCATACCCTCCTCATTGAGGAGACGATGTGCATGTATCAAGGTGACATCTAGATGGTTATCAATATTTGTTATTTTTTGTGTATACTGCTATCCTACTTGAAATAAAATCATGGGAGGTAGAAAAAATTGCCACATTAGCTACCACCGGCAACACAACCTGGTCTCAGCTGGTCTCAGAGCATTTCGTATTATTCTTTATGTAAATGTAAATCTGAGACATTCCATTCAGTATGATATGTCACGTTTCATATGGTATGTATTAATTTGTGGATGTCCATCATTAATTTTGTATGATTTCACTGGTTACTGGTTACTTTAGACATGGAATCACTGGTCACTTTTAAGAATGGATAACTAGTCACTTTAATAATGTTCACATACTGCTTTACTCATTTCATATGTACACTGCTCAAAAAAATAAAGGGAACACTTAAACAAAACAATGTAACTCCAAGTCAATCACACTTCTGTGAAATCAAACTGTCCACTTAGGAAGCAACACTGATTGACAATAAATTTCACATGCTGTTGTGCAAATGGAATAGACAACAGGTGGAAATTATAGGCAATTAGCAAGACACCCCCAATAAAGGAGTGGTTCTGCAGGTGGTGACCACAGACCACTTCTCAGTTCCTATGCTTCCTGACTGATGTTTTGTTCACTTTTGAATGCTGGCGGTGCTTTTACTCTAGTGGTAGCATGAGACGGAGTCTACAACCCACACAAGTGGCTCAAGTAGTGCAGCTCATCCAGGATGGCACATCAATGGAGGCTGTGGCAAGAAGGTTTGCTGTGTCTGTCAGCGTAGTGTCCAGAGCATGGTGGCACTACCAGGAGACAGGCCAGTACATCAGGAGATGTGGAGGAGGCCGTAGGAGCGCAACAACCCAGCAGCAGGACCACTACCTCCGCACTTTGTGCAAGGAGGAGCACTGCCAGAGCCCTGCAAAATGACCTCCAGCAGGCCACAAATGTGCATGTGCCTGCTCAAACGGTCAGAAACAGACTCCATGAGGGTGGTATGAGGGCCCGACGTCCATATGTGCTTACAGCCCAACACCGTGCAGGACGTTTGGCATTTGCCAGAGAACACCAAGATTGGCAAATTCGCCACTGGCGCCCTGTGCTCTTCACAGACGAAAGAAGGTTCACACTGAGCACATGTGACAGACGTGACAGTCTGGAGACGCCGTGGAGAACGTTCTGCTGCCTGCAACATCCTCCAGCATGACCGGTTTGGCGGTGGGTCAGTCATGGTGTGGGGTGGCATTTCTTTGGGGGGCCGCACAGCCCTCCATGTGCTCGCCAGAGGTAGCCTGACTGCCATTAGGTACCGAGATGAGATCCTCAGACCCTTTGTGAGACCATATGCTGGTGTGGTTGGCCCTGGGTTCCTCCTAATGCAAGACAATGCTAGACCTCATGTGGCTGGAGTGTGTCAGCAGTTCCTGCAAGAGGAAGGCATTGATGCTATGGACTGGTCCGCCCGTTCCCCAGACCTGAAACCAATTGAGCACATCTGGGACATCATGTCTCGCTCCATCCACCAACGCCACATTGCACCACAGACTGTCCAGGAGTTGGCGGATGCTTTAGTGCAGGTCTGGGAGGAGATTCCTCAGGAGACCATCCGCCACCTCATCAGGAGCATGCCCAGGCGTTGTAGGGAGGTCATACAGGCACGTGGAGGCCACACACACTACTGAGCCTCATTTTAACTTGTTTTAAGGACATTACATCAAAGTTGGATCAGCCTGTAGTGTGGTTTTCCACTTTAATTTTGAGTGTGACTCCAAATCCAGACCTCCATGGGTTGATAAATTTGATTTCCATTGATAATTTTTGTGTGATTTTGTTGTCAGCACATTCAACTATGTAAAGAAAAAAGTATTTAATAAGAATATTTCATTCATTCAGATCTAGGATATGTTATTTTAGTGTTCCCTTTATTTTTTTGAGCAGTGTATATACTGTATTCTATTCTACTGTATTTTAGTCTATGCCACTCCAACATTGCTCGTCCTAATATTTATATTTTTCTTAATTCTATTATTTTACCTTTAGACTTGTGTGTATTGTTGTGAATTGTTTGATACTATTGCATTGCTGGAGCTAGGAACCCAAGCTTTTTGCTACACCAGCGATAATATCTGCTTAATATGTGTATGTGACCAATACAATTTGATTTCAGAGTTCCCAGTTCCCAGTTTTTTTTAAATGCGGCATTACACAGAACAATGTGTGTAATTGCTAGCTATTCTTTTGAGTGCTGACGATACAACATTTTATGTAACTTTGGAGCTCCAGTCCACCCACACAAGTCGCTTGCAACTCCATCATATTGTGGAGTTGAGTTAAATAAATTTTTCCCAGTCGGAGCTTGTTTTTTTAAACTTGTTCCCAGGTGTTGTGAATACACTAAAAAGTCGGAAGTCTGAGAATTCCGAGTTCCCAGTTGTTTTGTACAAGGCATCAATAGATGGGTTAGCTGACAATGTCACGGAAACAATGTGCACTCTTTAATGGGGCAGAAGTCGATTGAGTTATTTTGATTCTCGATGACCAGATAGCTACTAACAATGACAAAAAAAGACCATGTGGGGAATCATAGGTGACTCATTGCAGCTAGTTTCATCTTGTTCTTGATACCGTGTCTTGTTTTGAGTTATTTTGACTGATTTCATGTCAATGCTAATATAGGAAAAAAATCCCTAGCTAGCTAACCAACAACTGTAAAAATGTATTTGAGAGACAAGTGCTCATTGTGCAAATGTATTTATGTTTTCAATAAACATTGGAGACAAAATATAGTTTACACGTTGGCAACAATCTAAGCCAACCCCGTCTGTTTTGCCCCATAGTTGCACACGTCGTTTTTTGTTGCTAAACAACTCCTTTCTTTAATTACATTTTTTTAGAAGATAAGATATGCATATTATTAGTAGATTTGGATAGGAAACACTCTGACATTTCTAAAACTGTTTGAATCATGTCTGTGAGTATAACAGAACTTATTTATACCCCAGAGGACAAACCATTCAGATTCTTTTTGAGGTCACTCTCTTTTCAATGAGTTTTCAATGGGAATCCAGATTTCTAAGGGACTTACTTCCGCTTCCACTGGATGTCAACAGTCTTTAGAAATTGGTGGAAGTTTTTCCTTTGTGTAATGAAGAAGTAGCTCTGTTCAGAACGAGGGTCACTTCAAGTGTACTGTTAGATAGAGGCGCGTGACCAGAAAGCTAGCTACAGTTTGTTTTCCTCCTGTATTGAACACAGAACATCCCGTCTTCAATTTTATCGATTATTTACGTTAAATAATACATAAAGTTGTATTACAAAAGTAGTTTGAAATGTTTTGGCAAAGTTTACAGGTAACTTTTGAGATATTTTGTAGTCAAGTTGCAACTTGTGTTTTACTGGATCAAACGCGCCAAATAAATGGACATTTTGGATAAATATCGATGGAATTAATTGAACATAAGGACCATTTGTGATGTTTATGGGACATATTGGAGTGCCAACAAAAGAAGCTCGTCAAAGGTAAGGCATGAATTATATTTATATTTCTGCGTTTTGTGTCGCACCAGCAGGGTTGAAATATGCTTTTCTCTCTTTGTTTAAGGAGGTGCTATCCTCATATAATAGTATCGTTTGCTTTCGCCGAAAAGCCTTTTTGAAATCTGACATGTTGGCTGGATTCACAACAAGTGTAGCTTTAATTTGGTATCTTACATGTGTGATTTCATGAAAGTTTGATTTTTATAGTAATTTATTTGAATTTGGCGCTTTGCATTTTCACTTGCTTTTGGCCAGGTGGGACGCTAGCCCACATATCCCAGAGAGGTTAATGCAACCGCTGTGTGAGATTTAAAAAAACCGAAAGCACACCTTGAGATTATGTTAGGTCACCGCCTAGCCACAGAAAAACATACAGCCATTTTCCAAAGGAGAGGTCACAAAAGGCAGAAATAGCATTATAAATATTCACTTACCTTTGATGATCTTCATCAGAATGAACTCCCAGGAATCCCAGTTCCACAATAAATGTTTGTTTTGTTCGATAAAGTCCATCATTTATGTCCAAATACCTCCTTTTTGTTCGCGCGTTTAGTTCACAAATCCAAACTCACGAGGTGCGGGCAAGTCCAGGTGAAAGTTCAGACGAAAAGTTATATTACAGTTTGTAGAAACATGTCAAACGATGTATAGAATCATTCTTTAGGATGTTTTTATCATAAATCTTCAATAATGTTTCAACCGGAGAATTCCTTTGTCTTTAGAAATGCAATGGAAAGCAGCTAACTCTCACGGGCGTGCGCCAGACTGAGCTCATGGCACTCTGCCAGACCTCTGGTTGAAACAGCTCCCATTCTCTCCCCCTTCACAGTAGAAGCCTCAAACAAGGTTCTAAAGACTGTTGACATCTAGTGGAAGCCGTAGGAAGTGCAATATGACCCCATAGACACTATATTCGATAGGCAATGACTTGAAAAACTACAAACCTCAGATTTCCCACTTCCTGGTTGGATTATATCTCAGGTTTTTGCCTGCCATATGAGTTCTGTTATACTCACAGACATCATTCAAACAGTTTTAGAAACTTCAAAGCGTTTTCTATCCAAATCTACTAATTATATGCATATTCTAGCTTTTGGACCTGAGTAGCAGGCAGTTTACTCTGGGCACCTTACTATCCAAAGTCCCAAAGAAGTTTTAAGGTATGATTGACGGTAGGTTGTCCACACCAACTAGTATAAAGAGTGTTGTCTCCTGCTTCGCCCCACAGATCTTTATTATAGTCTACTGAGATATTCTGTATGTGAATCGCTGTCTGCAATTGCATTTTATTACTAAAGAGTTTAATACCAAGGTTCCTGTGTCATCTATCTGGAAGACTGATTGTTGAAGGAAACTTACATCACCCCATGCAAAGGACCACCCAACATTTGCCGAGCTTGCCAGGAGTTGGTGACCACTGCGTCTGGATGATCTTCGTCCCACTGTGCAGCTCATCAAATGATAAGGTAAGCAGACGCCTGTTAAACCAAAAGTCTGAAATTAGAAAAAGCACTGTAATATGATGTATATGTGATAAATGACACAGAATCCCAGATGTAATAGTTAGAAATTCCTGAGGGTCTAATAGAACCTTGTGTGAGGAACTTGGTTATAGATTAGAATGAACCAAGTCAGTACTGAGGTACTGGGTGACAAGTGATTGAAAGTGTCATTTGCGCATGGTGTTCTTACCTGAGGGAAGACATTGGTTTTGTTTTGATATATGTACAATTGCTGGGATTAAAGATTTGGTGTGGGACAATTGTTGTATGAGTTGAGTGTATTTGATAACAGTCAATGGATATACAGATGCTAGTCAATATCAATCATTTCTATGTGCTGAAATAAATCTAGACTGGTATAGATAACAAGTCTGTAAGACTAGTACAAGAAGGGATACATTTGCAAAATCCGTATTGGGAAAGATATGTTGTGAGTTTACTTTTCCATTACATCCACAAGAGAGGAGACAGGGAGACCCCCATACTGAAGTTAATGTTAAAGATAGGGCTGACTACTGCCCCCTTTGGAGGAATTGCGTGCCCATAGTAAACAGAAACAAAATCTGTCAAAAATTGCTAATATATGCATATAATAATTATTATTGAATAGAAAACACTCTAAAGCTTCTAAAACCGTTCAAATTATGTCTGTATGTAAAGCAGAACTCTCAGGGCAGCCATTCTCCCAAACTCTCTCTTGTCATCATGAAAGTTGGCCCAACTTTGACGTCATCGCCCCCACCCTTCCCAACCAGCTACAGATCTGGGAACAGTTCCTATCTCTTCAGCGCGGTGTCCTCTTTCAGTGGGGCCTCTCATTGTGAGAATCGCGTGCTCCCTCGAGTTTTGGCGGGCTGAAACCTCCGGGTCACGCGAAAATACATGTACTTTCATGCGTGCGTCGGGTCCGGTGCTCTCTTTGTTCCAGGTTTGACCAAACGATGTAGGTTTGTCTGTTCGAGCTAAGGATTGTTTTGCATGTTTAGAACATGCTAAAGCTTGATTCTGCACTTAGTTTGACCAGTTTAGTCGACATATAATATGTAATTTTGAAGTTTAGATGCGCATCCACTAGAATTTTGGCTGCATTTCAACCGGAATTTGTCGTGTTTGATAACCTAAAGACACAGACTTGAAAACCAAACGCAGTTTTTGGTAAGTATAACTCCTTCCACGTCTTCTGATCGAAGAACATCAAAGGTAAGGGAATATTTATGTGTTAATTTTGGGTTTCTGTGGACTCCAAGATAGCGGAGTCATATTGCTAATCTATGAGCGCCGTCTCATATTATAGCCTAGTGAACGAATTCTGTAACGTTAAAAATAAATGTAACACAGCGGTTGCATTAAGAAGAAGTGTATCTTTCTAACTATATGTAGAACATGTATATTTAGTCAAAGTTTATGATGTGTATTGCTTGTTATCTGACGTTATCTGCTGGGGCTATCATCATTTCTCCGGACATTTGAGTAGCATTTTTTGAACATGGCGTCATTGTAAACAGAGATTTATGGATATAAATTGCATATTATTGAAAAAAACATAAATGTACTGTATAACATGTCCTATTACTGTCATCTGATGAAGATTTTCAAAAGGTTCGTGAATTATTTTTCTTTTAATCCTGCGGTTGTTGATTGCATATTTTGTTCACCGTGGCTATTCAAATTAGCTGTGTCTTTGGTGGTGGTTTGACAAAAATATGTGCTATGTTTTCGCCGTAAAACATTTTAGAAATCTGACTTGCTGGCTAGATGAACAAGGTGTTTATCTTTCATTTGAGCTATTGGACTTGTTAATGTGTGGAGGTTAAATATTTCTAAGAATATTTTTGCGTTCCATGCGCCACGTCCCAGTTAACGTCGGAAGGGATCATTCCCAAATGGGAACCCTAACCCGTCATCAGGTTAAAATACAATTGAAACCAATTGTGGTTATTTACCACACATATGTGGAACCATTTACAATTGTGTGGTTAGTGAATAAATGTAGTGAAACTAAAGAAGACGAGGGGTTAGAGAAAATAGAACTGCATTGGGTATATCATCCTATGTTCGGTTCTACTACCCATATACTGGGATAGAACTGGGTTTTTCTACAGTACCATACAGCTAAGTCACTCAGTCCACATTACATAGAACCTGATTAAAACAAAATCACTGAGCACCATGACAGATTCAACCAAAGGCAGTGCAGAGACAGTGGGTCCCACACCAACGAAGGCTGGGCCTCACCTCTCCCACACTGCCCTGACGGATGCTGACTTTTCGTTGACGGTTCTGCATATATAGATCAAACCACAGGGAAGAAACATGCAGGGTTTGGTATTGTGACAATTGATAGAACCACTCACATACAACAACCATTACCAGATACTTTCTCAGCTCAACAGGCTGACATTTTGGTGCTAACCACTGCCTGTAAAATAAGAGAAAGGAAAAGGTTTACACTTTTCTTTGATTCTGGTTATGCAATAGGGGGTTGTCTCTCCTAGTGTGCTGTCTGGAGGAGTAGGGGTTTTCACAATGCTTGTGGAAGTCCTATTTGTAATAGAACTATGGTTTTAGATCTCTTGGAGGCTATGATGCTGCCCTCTGCTTTGGCTGTTGTGAAGGTTGCTGCTCACACTGGGGGGAAAGATTGTGTGAGTATGGGTAACGCCATGGCAGATGAGGCTAAATTAGTTGCCTCAAAGTGTCATAGCCACTCCATGTTCTTCTCTGCTACTGTTGGGAAAGACACTGATGATTTGGCATCTAAACAGGCTTTGGGATGTTGGTTCTCATTTGGTATGACAACAGCGGGGTTGACACACTTTCTAAAATTTGGAGACAGACTGTCTGGCAGACAGTGAATGCCAGCTTGTCTTATCACTTCTGTTTGCCAAGTGGCCTATTTGTCAAGGGGGGGATATGATAGAGGCAATTTCTTTGGATTGGTTTTGTCCAAATTTGACTCAGCATGTGAAACAGTTTCTGTTTCGATGTGCTACGTGCACGCAATTTAACATTGCCAAAGGAACACCTCTGAAACCAGGTCATTTCCCTATGACAAGAGGACCATTTGTCCATCTTGCCATGGATTGTATAGATCTTGCAGAAAGACAAGAAAGTAAAAGGTACTGTTTAGTCCTTATTGACAGGTTCACCAGGCAGGTGGAGGCATTTCCCACCACACACTGTGATGCCAAGACAGTAGCAAAGCTACTAGTGAGGGAGATAAAATCTCAGAAACACCAAATCTAGGTATTACCTGCAGACAACGGTACCCACTTCACTGGTGATGTAGTGAAGCAGGTAGCCATAATGATGGAAGTGGACCAGAAGTTTGTGTCCATCTACCACCCCCAGAGTAATGGGGTTACCGAGAGAGCTAACCAATCCATTAAACAAGGGCTAACTTAGGCATGCCACTCCACCAAGAAATCTTGGGTGGATTGTTTACCACTGGTGTTAATGAAAATGTGCAGTAGTGTTAATAAAGGCATGGGGTGTACACCACATGAAATGTTGACAGGAAGACCCATGAATGTTCCCGCACACAGACCCATGACTGACAGACAAATAGACAACACTCTAGCTGAAGTAGAACACTTGGAGTACATGAAAGAGCTAACTACTATTGTCAGATCTCTCCACTCTCACACTAGGAAAGCTCAGGAGGAGGTACCAGGTGAGGACCCTGACTACCAGCCTGTGGAGGTTGGAGACTGGGTCAAAATCCAGGTCCACAAGAGAAAATGGAACCAGACAAAATGGATGGTGTCATTCGAGGCAACCATGGCAACTCCACGGCAGTTAGAGTTCAGGAAAGGTCCGGCTGGCACTACCTGTCCCACTGCCAAAAGGTGTTCAGCCCACAGGAGATGATGGAGCCAGACACAGTCTGAAACAAGAGGCAGAAGCAGATTTGAGTCGAGATCAAAGACTTGAAAAAGATGAAGGGAACGATCAAAGCCCTGAAGAACCAACTGTTTTACATGATCAGCAAGATTATGTTGTAAATAAACAAACTGTCACCTCTGCCCCCCCCCCCCGGTGCTTGAGGGCACCAGGCTGCCCTGCATCACGCACTCCTGCCATCTATTACGCACACCTGCCTCCCTTCGTCACGCGCATCAGCGATATTGGACTCACCCATCACCTGTTTATTACCTCCCCTATATTTGTCAGTTCCATTTCTCTGCTCCCCACTGCTGCATTAATCGTTTTTTGTCTGTGTTACTCGTTTGCTGACACTGTTCCTGTCTCATTCCATGTCCTTTCTATATTAAATGTTTACTCCCCGTACCTGCTTCATCTCTCCAGCGTCATACATGTGACACAAACCCTTAAGGGGTATAAGAGAGGGAAGACGACAGCATGTGGTCGTTGGTGGTTGACTGTGTTGGCTCTATCCACACTACATGTTGTGTGGGTGAAGCCGGCCCTGTCAACACGTGGGTAAAGTTTGTTCGAGACTTAGGTAGAAAAGTGTCCCCAAGCTGGACTGCGGTGTTAATTTTGTCTAAACCCAAATCCATGAGAGAGTTGTTTGGTTCAATGAGTAGACCAATGGCAGAGACAGATCAGGCCTGTGGAATGGTGTATTTTATGAGGAGGGCAAAAGACAAGCAGAGCCAGTGTAATTGTACCATAGGACTCTTTAATGGACATGAGCTAATTGCTCAGGGTAATAAGAACATATCGAAAGGGACTGGGATACAAGATCTGGGGAGGGTGTTTGACAAATGGGAATCCAGAAGCTGTGGATAGAATAGGGACTGTAACTCGTGGGTTTTGGTCACGGCATAATCCCCGGGATGATGATAATTGGAAGATAGTTAGGAAAAGGCTTATGTGTACTCACCCAACAATGTATGGTTGGAGTGAAAACCTGGGGACCACTGTGGCTGAACCAATTTGAGAGAATCTGAAGGAAGAATGTGTTCCGCCATTATGTATCTGTAACAATGGCTCTTTGGCTGTGTGTGTAACAGTGCATTGTATGTCATATGCAGGCTACCTCCCTGAAGAAGAAGAGCACAGGCAAAATTTTAGCACACCCTATAGGTGGCATTTAGTGAATGTCTCATGTCTAATTACTACAGTGATCTATCTTGCTCTAAATGATGGTATGGGATCACCCTGGGGGTTTATGTGGATTTGCAGTGGTAGAGGTTATCTGGCAATTCCAAATAACTGCCGCGGGTGTTGTTTCCTCAGTGAAACTCTTACCAATGCTCTCAGACCCCACCTCTGCTATACTAACTAACCGTTCCACTGATCCCATTTCCACACGTATGAAAAGGTTGATTCCGGGGATGGTAGGGGACGCCATGTGCGACTGACGTGTTTTCCGTTTGCTCCCGTGGTATTCTTAAAGTTTATGTGAATTCTGCAGCAGAACCGTATTTATTTTCAAATATTAATTTGGTGATCCTTTTCCATAAAAAACAAGACTACTTTGCTTCCGAATGTCAGCATGTCGACCAAACATAAGGCTAAAAGCATGACTTTGAGAAAACCCGGCCTACAAGACCCGCTCTCATCACTGCCCTCTCCTGAGTCTGAGGGCCCGGGGACGCACACTTTACCCGGGGGCGCGGCTTGGCCTGGCGGCGCTGAAATGAACATTCTCGAGGCCATCAAACTACTACGCTCTGAGATAGTTGAAATGAAAACACAGGTGGTTGCTACGATTGAGGCCAGAATACAGGAGGTTTCTGATACTTTAAAAGCAGATTTAACCATCCTGCGGAACGAGACTGTGCCAGCAATCACAATACTCAAAACAACAACTGCGTCACATACAACAATGATTGCGGCAATGGAGACCTCCGCTACTAATGTCTCCGATTGAACTACATCCCTGGAGGCTGAAGTTAAACGCCTAGCTGCGGATTTGAAAAAGGTGAAGGAGAGCTGTGTGAGTCTAGAGGGATTCTCTCACCGCAATAATCTGAGACTTGTATCGGTCCCAGAGTCCGCGGAAATGCATCACGCCACGGATTTCGTTTCAGGGCTGCTGAAGGATGTTCTTGCCTTAGATGAAAAGCCCCTGATTCATCGAGCCCACCGGTCGCTGCGCCCAAAGCCCTGGGATGGGGAGAGGCCCCGTGACATAATTCTTCGAGTGCACTTTTTTCATGAGAAGATGGAGCTCCTCCGACGAGCCCGCAATACCACTCTGAGCTTTCAAGGACAGAGCTTTTCCATCTACCAGGACTACTCCCCCACTGTTTCCAGGCAGCGCGCAGCTTTCGGACAGGCCAAACGAGTACTTCGGGACCATCCAAGTGTGAAGTATGGACTGAGATTCCCGGCCTGTTTATGGATATCTCATGAGGGATCTCCAGATGAGGCTATGGCTCACATTCAACGTCACATCAAGAAGTCTTGAATATGCTCACAGTTCAGCAACTGTTGCTAGCGAACTGTGGATAGTAAGTAACCCACTTGTGGTACAATTATGCTTAGATATAACAGGCTAGTCTTGTATAGTTGGTGAAACTATTCAGGCTTATTTGATGTGATCTAATGTTTTGATCATCTAGTGTGTGTGCCTTATCTCGCTCACCTATTTAGTTTGTTTACACATTGTCTCGGTGACTCAAAATATTTTTGGTTATTTGTTTACTGCATCCGTTTGCATTGACCCAGTAAACAGTAAATGTCTCCTGAGGCTACACGGTTTTTGGGGCCTCACTTTAATTTTAAAAGTTTTGAGCGTCATTTATGCCCAGCAAACGTTCAACGTTGCGCACACATAGTTTTTTGGTATTGGTTGTAAGCTGTCTCAGCTTCAACTAGACTACTATTATAATTACTATTATTTTTGATTGTCTTACTACGATTTCCTTACTTCAAATTAGATTTTTGGCTGAGAGCCTTTATACATTTTATTTATTTTCTCTCTCAATGCCTGTTTAGAAGACTGGGAATACAATTATATACATCTACAAGTGGTGCTTTTGTCATTCCGTTTGTACAAGGGATTCGCCTTTTTTTATTTGAAAAAATACATACAAACCTTTATTTTTGCTGCTTGATCCACTAACAAAACGCGACTTTAAAGAGCGGGACTGTGGGTTTAGGTTTAAGACCGCACTCTCACAGACATACTGTGCGAAGTGAACATGTTCTATTTAGGCTTGTACCTCGTTTGGGGAGGTATTGTCTGGGATGGGGGGAGGGGGTGGGGGGCAGGTTGAATTGTTCAGTTCTAATGTTGTCATTCTGTCTTTTTAGTTTTTTTATCTGTTTTTTTTCTGTACTTTTTCCAAACATTTACCGCCGTACATTATTACTCTGAGACAAGTTATTCTGGGGGTTTTGGGCGCTCATTGCTTTTCCATTCTATGCTCTAATGACAGGGTTGAATAACGGGAATGCCCAGAGGGGCCGAAATAATACGATCAAGTACATTTCTTGGAATACCAAAGGGGTTAACAACCCGGTGAAGCGTAAGAGGGTGTTGACACACTTAAAGGGTTTGAATGCAAATATTGCATTTCTACAAGAGACTCACTTGAGGACTGGTGAGCATTTTAGGATGCGTAAGGACTGGGTTGGTCAAGTGTTCCACTCGAACTTTCATAGTAAATCAAGAGGTGCTGCTATTCTGGTTGATAAAGCTACTCCCTTTGTAGCTTCTGAGGTTATTGCTGATCCTAAGGGACGATACGTCATAGTAACCGGTGAACTGTTTTCTACCCCTCTTGTTTTGGCTAGTGTTTAGGCTCCCAATTGGGATGACACAAGTTTCATTTCTTCCTTTCTGTCTGCTATTCCCAATTTAGATTCTCATTTGTTGATTTTAGGGGGGGATTTCAACTGTAAAATGTTCCCAGTTCTTGACAAGTCCTCACAAACAAATACAGGCCCATCTAAATGTGCCCTACTTATTCAATCCTTTCTTCAGAAATATGCTATGTTTGAGGCCTGGCGTTTCCTACATCCTACAGATAGACAGTATTCCTTTTATTCTCATGTTCATCAAACATACTCCCGGATTGATTACTTCTTTTTGGACAAAAAACTTCTGCCTAACCTTCGGCAGTGTACTTACGAGAGTATTGTTATCTCTGACCATTCACCATTAGTGCTTGAACTAGAGTTTCCCCAGCGACCTCCTATGTGTTATCAATGGCGTCTCATCCCCATTTTACTCTCAGATAAGGAGTTTGTCAATTTCATTTCTTCTGAAATCACCTTATTCCTAGAAACTAATTCAACACCAGGTATGTCCTGCTCTACCATATGGGAGTCTCTCAAAGCATACTTACGTGGCCAAATTATTTCTTATACAGCCAACCAAAACAGAGTTCGCTCCCAGCGACTTCGGGACCTGAGCGAGTCCATAGCCACACTGGATGAGAAGTATGTTACGGATCCTTCCTCTGATCTGCATAAAGAGCGCCAACTACTCCAATCTGAATTTGATGAGCTTTCTACCAGGCAAGCTGAACAGTTACTCTTGCGAGCTCGATACAAAGTCTATGAACAAGGCGACAAGGCCAGTAAACTCCTTGCGCATCAGATCCGTAAATCTGAGGCCTCACGTTTAATCCCACAAATAAGGACCCCGTCTGGTGCCACCACAGTTATACATAAAGAGATCAATGATCAATTTAAACAATTTTACTCTGCGCTATACACCTCTGAATCCCCCCAAGAACCCCTTGCTGATTGACTCCTTCTTTAATGGCTTGAATATGCCTTCAATTGATACAGACTCCCATGACTGTCTAGAAGAAGAATTTATGCTTGAGGAGATTGCAACAGCAGTGTCCCCAATGAAAAGTAGTAATTCACCGGGTCCGGACGGTTTTCCAACCGAATTTTACAGGACGTTTTCTGGTCTGCTTTGCCCATTCTTGTCTCGACTATTTGCAGAGTGCCTCAATACTTCAAAGATACCGCCTAGTCTTTATCAGGCTTCAATTTCATTACTACTAAAGTAAAACAAAGACCCCCTGGAATGTGGATCCTATCGCCCAATCTCGCTTTTAAACTGTGATTACAAAATCCTAGCTAAGCTTTTAGCCATCCGTATGGAAGGCTTGCTGCACCAAGTAATACACTCTGACCAGACTGGCTTTGTGAGAAATAGGCATTTATTTTTCAATATTAGGCGCCTTATGAATATACTGTACTCCCCAGCGTCGGAGGACCCGGAGGTGGTGGTCTCACTTGATGCCGAAAAAGCGTTTGACCGCGTTGAGTGGGATTACCTAACAGCTGCCCTTTATAGATTTGGCTTTGGCCCCAAATTCATTGCGTGGATAAAGATTCTTTATTTTTTCCCCATGGCTTCGGTACGGACTAATAACTTGTCCTCTGACTATTTTCCCTTGCACCGCAGATCCAGACCGGGTTGCCCACTCTCCCCCTTGTTGTTTGCTTTGGCAATCGAGCCTCTCGCCATTGCACTACGCTCTAAAGATGCCATTCAAGGCATAATCAGGGCGGGCTGGGAGCAGAAAGTCTCACTATATGCTGACGACCTCCTTTTGTTTATCTCCAACCCCGATACATCATTGCCACGTGCCCTATCTGTTCTTAAAAAGTTTGGATCAATCTCAGGGTACAAGCTGAATCTAGGCAAGAGTGAGCTTTTTCTGGTAAACAAGGCTGCTTTAAAGTGCTCTTTTACAAGTTCTCAGTTTAGGATTGTCCGGGATCAATTCACTTACTTGGGAGTAAAAGTGACAAGGAAATATTCAAATTTGTTTCAGGAAAACTTTGTTGCTCTAGCAGACAGATTGAAACAATCTTTTACTTTTTGGAATTCGCTACCCCTATCGCTACCCCCATATCGGAAGGATTAATGCCATTAAAATGAATGTGTTGCCAAAATTTTTATATTTATTTCAATGTTTACCCATTTTTATTCCAAAATCTTTTTTATTTCACTGGATCAAACATTCATGCATTTTATTTGTGATGGCAAGGTACAACGGATTGGTAGAAAACATTTACAGAAGCCTAGGTCATTGGGGGGTTTAGCTCTACCAAATTTTCAGACATACTACTGGGCTGCAAATTTCAGAGCCATTCTGTACTGGCTGCAGACGGATCCTACTGGCCCTAGACAACTCTGGGTCCAGATGGAGTCTGAATCGTGTAAACCTGCAGCACTTTCCTCTGTGCTGTGCTCGTCTCTCCCAGTGTCCCTTGGCAAAAGGTGTGTCAACCCAATTGTAAAGCAGTCTCTTAAAATTTAGAATCAGTTCCGTTTAGCCTTTAGCCTCCGAGGCTTTTCTCTATCAGGCCCAATCAATCAGAACATTTTATTTCCTCCATCTTTGAAGGATGGGGCTTTTGGCATTTGGCACTCACTAGGCCTCTCCTCGCTAGCCCAATTATTCTTTGATGATACATTTGCCTCTTTTTCTCAGCTGCAGGAAAAGTTAAATCTCCCCCAATCCCACTTTTTCCGCTATCTCCAGACTAGAAACTTCGTCAGGGCTAACACACCTGGATTTCCCAATAGGCCTGCGAATACAGCTATAGAGAGCATCTTGGAGCTGAACAAGCTTCCTAGGGGCGCAATTTCAGATGTATATGCAATCATTCATGACTTACAGAACCCTTCTTTGGTGCCTTTAAAGACTCGATGGGAAAAGGATTTGGGGGAGGAACTTGGGAAAGACGCCTGGGAATCTGTGCTGCACAGGGTGCACTCGTCCTCTTTTAGCACTAGACACAGCCTCATTCAATTCAAGGTGGTTCACCGTATCCACTGGTCGGGGGCCAAACTTGGAAGAATATTCTCTGATTTTGATCCTACCTGTGTCAGATGTAAAGTGGAACCAGCCACACTGTTGCATATGTTTTGGGGCTGTCATAAACTGTCAGGTTTCTGGGAATTAATATTTAAATGTTTCTCTGATATATATGACACTGTTATAGATCCGTCTCCCCTTACAGCCCTTTTTGGAGTACTGCCCATGGGTACCCCCTATCAAGAATCCAGTCGGACACTGTTGCTTATACAACTCTTTTAGCTAGACGGCTAATACTACAGAACTGGAAGATGGCAGCTCCCCCATCTTTTAAATATTGGGTGAGGGATGTGTTGTGCTCTCTGAAACTAGAAAAAATTCAATTCAATTCACGTGGGAACCCCAAACTGTTTGATGAGGCTTGGGCTCCATTCCGGTCTTACTTTAAACAGTCCATCCTCTGATGGCATTCCAATTAATACTAAAATAAGTCTGTGACTTAAGGGTTGGAGGAGCTTCTCTCTGTGTTTTTGCTGGGGGGGGCATTAAGGTCCATGTGCTTATTGATTGTGATCCGCAGATGCCTTGTTCATCTTGCTCGGGCAGAGACTGAAGTGTGAGCTTGTTTTTCCCAGTTATTTTTACTCCTACATGAATAATCATTTTTTTAAATTTATTTTAAAGCATTGTAAACTTTTTTTCTGTCCAGTGGATGGTCGGTCTGTGGCCATGACTCTCTGTGAGTGGTTGCATTTCTCCACCCTTATCCCTTGACTGTTTACAGAAACAATGGTGAGGTGTTTGCTCTGTCCCTGTACTATAGATTGCCCTTTAACCTCTGTAGCCTTCTGCCTGGTATGTTTAACTTGTCTAAAGTATGGTATCTTTAAAGCTATTTTTTTATTTGTATTTTTTTTTCTAGTTGAGTATATTATTTATATTGCTTTGTCTTGTCTGTGTGTGTGTGTAAAACTTAATAAACAGAGTAAAAAAAGAAGAAGAAAAGGTTGATTCCAATTAACAATGAGGCGTATGGCCATGTCCTTAAACCAGCTGAGATATTCGGTATCTCCATTATTCCTAGCATTGGTGTATCCATTTTAGGTATATGGATTAATAATTTGACTTACTTGCTACAAGCTCATATTAATTTGACCTACAAGAGTTTTAGCCAGCTCTGCCTGGATGTCCAGAATCTTAAGGCAGTTACGGCTAGGCACAGTTTGGTTTTGGATTACCTGCTGGACCTCGATGACGAATGCGTAATGATACTTCCTGACTCCTCCGATAACATGACCAAAATCCTGCTTGATATGTCTAAACTCTCTAATACTCTCAGCCCTAGTGACAATGATGTTCTGACCAGGATGGGTAAAGGGTTCACTGGGAAATTTGGAAATGTTATGGGCCAATGCCATGATTACTGTATATATGTGATAACCTTTATATGCTTGCAATGTGCAATGATGGAAAAGTACTGGGTAATGGAGATGTACTGCTTTGGTTCTCAGGCTGAGAATTGCCTGCACCTGCTGATAGTCACGCAGCATCAAGGCCGAGATGTTCCGAAAGCAGCAAAGCGCCTGAGACTACACAGGTGTGGTTGATGGCTTATAGAGGAGTGAGAAACCACGGTCTAGACATGTTTTCTCATCTTGGATACTTTGTATCTAATTCAATGCAACAATGTTAAGGTATGATTGACGGTAGGTTGTCCACACCAACTAGTATAAAGAGTGTTGGGTCCTGTTCACCACACAGATCTTTACTATAGACTACTGAGGTATTCTGTATGTGAATCTCTGTCTGCAATTGCATTTTATTACTAAAGAGTTTTATACCAAGGTTCCTGTGATTGTTGAAGGAAACTTACATCACCCTAAGCAAAGGACCACCCAACAGCAAGCAGTAAGAGGTAAGGCAAAATTGGGGCAACCTTGCCTAATTCCATATTTAGGTAGCCATATTCCTTGGGTATTTTGTGGGTTATTATTCTATGTGTAGTTGCCTGTTTCAGCACGCGTTGTATATAGCTTCACGGTTTGTTTTGTTCAGTGTTCGTTCTTCTCATTAAAAGAGTTATGTACTCTTATGACACTGCGCCTTTGTCTCCTCTTTACAACGAACGTGACAGAATAATCCACCAAACCAGGACCAAGCAGCGTGAAAAGGAGGAACAGCAATTAATGGGGGAATGGACCTGGGAGGAGGTATTAGATGGAGCAGGACCCTGGACACAGCCAGGAGAGTATCGCCGTCCTGAGGAGTTAGAGGCAGCGAAAGGGGAACAGCAATACTACGAGGAGAAATACAGGAGAATAGAGGAACAGCGATACATGACTAGCACGGAAGCCCGAGAGGCAGCCCCAAGATTTTTTTTGGGGGGGCACATGAGGAGATTGGCTGAGTCAGGTAGGAGACCTGAGCCAACTCCTCGTGCTTACTGTGGGGAGCGTGTAACTGGTCAGGCATCGTGTTATGCAGAGATGTGCACGGTGTCTCCAGTGCGCTATTCTAGCCCGGTGCGTTCTATTCCAGCTCCTCGCATTGGCCGGGCTCGAATGGGCATCCAGCCAGGAAGGAGGGTGCCGGCTCAGCGCTCCTAGTCTCCAGTATACCTCCTTGGACCAGGATATCCTGCGCCGGCTCTGCGTACTGTTTCTGCGGTGAGTCTGCACACTAATTAGTCTTTTCCTTATTGATTCTCCTGCGTATTCTGTGGTGCTAGGCCTACCCTGGTTAGCTTGCCATAACCCCACTGTTTCTTGGCCACAGAGGGCTCTCATGGGGTGGTCGCGAGAGTGCTCAGGTAGGTGTTTAGGGGTTTCCGTTGGTGCTACTACGGTGGAAAGTCCAGACCAGGTCTCCACCGTGCGCATTCCCCCCGACTATGCCGATTTGGCTCTCGCCTTCTGTAAAAAGAAGGCGACTCAATTACCACCCCATCGAAGGGGGGATTGTGCGATATCTCCTGGTAGACGCTGCATATCCCAAGAGTCACGTGTATCCCGTCGCAAGCGGAGACGGAGGCTATGGAGACATATGTCTCTGAATCTCTGCATCAGGGGTTCATTCAGCCATCCATTTCACCCGTCTCTTCGAGTTTCTTTTTGTGAAAAAAAGGATGGCGGTTTACGCCCGTGCATTGATTATCGAGGTCTTAATAAAATCACAGTGAAATATAGTTACCCGCTACCTCTGATCAATACAGTTATTGAGTTAATGCACAGGGCACGTTTTTTTCACAAAATTGGATCTCAGGAGTGCGTACAATCTGGTGCGTATTAGGAAGGGTGATGAGTGGAAGACGGCGTTTAGCACCACCTCAGGTCATTATCAGTACCTTGTCATGCCATATGGGTTGATGAATGCTCCATCAGTTTTCCAATCATTTGTAGATGAGATCTTCAGGGACCTGCAGAGTGTAGTGGTGTATATCAATGATATTCTGATATACTCCGCTACACGCGCCGAGCATGTGTCCCTGGTGCGCAGGGTGCTTGGTCGCCTGTTGGAGCATGATCTATATGTCAAGGCTGAGAAATGCTTGTTCTTCCAACAATCCATCTCCTTCCTAGGGCATCGGATTTCCACTTCAGGAGTGGAGATGGAGAGCGACCGCATTACAGCCGTGCGTAATTGGCCGACTCCAACCACGGTAAAGGAGGTGCAGCGTTTTTTGGGGTTTGCCAATTACTACCGGAGGTTTATCCGGGGTTTTGGTCAGGTGGCTGCTCCCATTACCTCACTGCTAAAGGGGGGCCCGGTGCGCTTGCAGTGGTCGGCTGAGGCGAACAGGGCTTTTGGGCACCTGAAGACTGTTTACCTCGGTGCCTGTGTTGGCTCATCCGGATCCCTCTTTGCCATTCATAGTGGAGGTGGACGCATCCGAAGCTGGGATAGGAGCAGTGCTCTCTCAGCGTTCGGGTACGCCACTGAAGCTTCGCCCCTGTGCTTTCTTTTCGAAGAAGCTCAGCCCGGCGGAGCGAAACTATGATGTGGGGAACCGAGAGCTGTTAGCTGTCGTAGAAGCCTTGAAGGTGTTGAGGCATTGGCTTGAGGGGGCTAAACACCCTTTTCTCATCTGGACAGACCACCGCAATCTGGAGTACATCCGGCAGGCGAAGAGACTGAATCCTCGCCAGGCAAGGTGGGCCATGTTTTTCACTCGTTTTGTGTTTACTCTTTCTTACAGACCAGGCTCCCAGAATGTTAAGGCAGATGCATTGTCTCGGCTGTATGACACAGAGGAGCGATGCATGGATCCCACTCCCATACTCCCAGCTTCGTGTCTGGTGGCGCCTGTAGTGTGGGAGCTGGACGCGGACATTGAGCGGGCGTCACGTGCAGAGCCCTCTCCCCCTGAGTGTCCAGCTGGTCGTCTGTACGTTCCGTCTGCTGTCCGCGACCGATTGATCTATTGGGCTCACACGTCATCCTGGGATAGGTCGGACGATGCGCCGTCTTGATGGGAGGTACTGGTTGTCCACTTTAGCTAAGGACGTAAGGATTTATGTTTCTTCCTGCTCGGTGTGCGCCCAGTGCAAGGCTCCTAGACACCTGCCCAGAGGTAAGCTACAACCTCTACCCGTTCCTTAACGGCCGTGGTCGCACCTGTCGGTGGATTTTTTGACTGATCTTCCACCTTCACAGGGTTACACCACGATCCTGGTCGTTGTGGATCGGTTTTCGAAGTCCTGTCGTCTCCTCCCTTTGCCCGGTCTCCCTACGGCCTTACAAACTGCAGAGGCCCTGTTTACACACGTTTTCCGGCACTATGGGGTGCCTGAGGATATAGTGTCTGATCGGGGTCCCCAGTTCACATCAAGGGTCTGGAAGGCGTTCATGGAGCGTCTGGGGATCTCGGTTAGTCTTACCTCAGGTTTTCACCCCGAGAGTAGTGGGCAGGTGGAGAGTTAACCAGGATGTGGGTAGGTTTCTGCGGTCTTATTGCCAGGATCGGCCGGGGGAGTGGGCGAAGTTCGCGCCCTGGGCAGAGATGGCTCAGAACTCGCTACGTCACTCCTCCACTAACCTTACTCCTTTTCAATGTGTATTAGGGTATCAGCCGGTTCTGGCTCCTTGGCATCAGAGCCAGACCGAGGCTCCTGCGGTGGACAATTGGTTTCGGCACGCTGAGGAAACCTGGGAGGCAGCCCACGTCCACCTTCAGCGTGCCATAAGGTGCCAGAAAATTGGCGCAGACCTCGCACCAGGGGACAGGGTCTGGCTCTCGACCCGAAACCTGCCCCTCCGCCTGCTCTGCCGGAAGCTGGGTCCGCGGTTTGTGGGGCCGTTTAAAGTCCTGAGGAGAGTGAACGAGGTATGTTATAGGTTACAACTGCCCACTAATTACCGTATTAACCCCTCGTTCCATGTGTCTCTCCTCAGGCCGGTGGTGGCTGGCCCGCTCCAGGAGGCTGAAGTGCGTGATGTTCCTCGGCCTCCTCTAGACATCGAGGGGGTCCCGGCGTACTCTGTTCGATCCATTTTGGATTCGAGACGTTGGGCGAGGGGCCTTCAGTACCTCGTGGACTGGGAGGGTTACGGGCCGGAGGAGAGATGCTGGGTTCCGGTGGAGGACGTGTTAGATCCTTCCATGTTATCAGAATTCCACCGTCTCCATCCGGATCGCCCTGCACCTCGCCCTCCGGGTCGTCCCCGAGGCCGGTGTCGACGCACGGCTGGAGCCGCGTGTCGGGGGGGGGGGGTACTGTCACGACTTCTGCCGAAGTCGTTGCCTCTCCTTGTTCGGGCGGTGCTCGGCGTCACTGGTCTTCTAGCCATCATTGATCCATTTTTCATTTTCCATTGGTTTTGTCTTGTCTTCCCACACCTGTTTTCAATCCCATTCATTTACCTGTTGTGTATTTAACCCTCTGTTTCCCCTCATGTCTTTGTCAGAGATTGTTATTTGTCAGTGTAGTGTTTTTTTGTATAGGTGCGCGACGGGTCTTCGTACCCATATTTGTTTATATTCATTTTTCTATTCAGTGTTATGGAGCATGTTACTTGGACATTTATAAAAGACTCCATTTTACACTCCTTTTGACTCTCCTGCGCCTGACTTCTCTGCCACCTATACACATATTTAATGTATGAATTGTCATTTATTGGTTTGTTCCAAAAGTGTGTAATGAAATTGTTTATCTCCATCTTGACCAACACATATATTAATATAGAGCTATTAAGCTTCCAGTAGGATGCTCTGCCAAGGCCATTATCAGTGATAAAAAGTTTAATGTCAATATAAATAGCTCCATGATCATGTCAGGAGAATTTTCAATCCCAATGATAATAACAATCAATCAATAGCTCTGACCAATCCCTAAGGTTTGTAAGACCATGGGTTTAATAATAAGTCAAAGACTCAGCTTATGCAAAAGGTTAGTACAGTTTATTCACGAGAACGTTCTCAAGTCAAGAATACAAAAACATCCATTTTATAGCTGCGCACATATTTCCACACAAACAGTAGGTATCCTACGCACATACATACACACAAACAGCAGGTATCCTACGCACATACTGTATCACTACCCAGCCGACAAAGATTAGGGGGACAGTGAGAAGTACTCCCCACCCCTACCAAATCTCCCAGAGGCCTAGCCAGGTCGGCACCGAACTTTGCTCAGACAGTCTGTGTCTAAGATACTAAAGATATATTGTACAGATATATCGTTTTACCCTAATTCTGACTAAAACTACACACATCATTAATTATAATTTTACTGACTAAAATCACACATCAGATTATACTTTTATGATTCTAATAAATGTCATACAATTATAAGGTCTCAGAGTGAATCATTTAATTTTTCAACATTTAAATTATTTTATCAGATCAGTAAGGGGAGTGGCCTGGATGTTAACAGAAATACCCTGTTAATCAAAACATTTAAGTGTAAGTGATAAGTGATCATAATTAAGTAAGTGATCCTTTTGAAGTTTGGAATTGTAACCACAAATGTTGGTAATAATAATGATGATGTTACAGTTGATAACAAGACAAAGAAAGTGACCAGAAGGTGCAAAATACTTCCATTGAAATGATTCTTTAGAGTGGTAACTCCAGCAGAGAGTTCAGAACCATGAGAGAGACATACTGCCCTAACAAGCAAAAAGGCATGAACTACTCATTTGGTCAAAAATGAGTTGTCATTTTTGTTACAATAAATACATGCTTAATCATCTGGACAAGTATCCTGCCTCTATTGTATTGTGCTTGGAGAAAATGGGGGTCATGTTAGCAGTGACTGCATAAAGTTACTGTGAAGCCAAGGTAAATAAAAGCCATTTTTCTAAATTCCACGCTATGAGCAGTTACTGCCTTTTCGCTTGGTAGGGCAGCATATATCATTACCCCACTGAGATCTCCAGAAGTTGATGTCGGTAGCAACTGAATGAGACTATTGAAAAAAACTAAGCTGTTTTAAGCTGTTTGGCAAATAAAAATAAAGCTTTGCACTTGACATTATTTCTTAACCCCCTAGCATTGAGTGAAACTATAGACAACGACAAAAGTGGAATTTTGAACAAAGTACAACGAGCTAAACAACAATTGCAAATCAAATAAGAATGAAAGGAAACCAGCGTTGCACACCATATAGATATAAATGATTGAGTGAGAGTAGTTTAGCATAACAAAGCTAACCGCCAGAACAAGAAACAAAGTGCTTGCTCACTGTGACTATACTGCAGGTAAAAATAACAGAAGTGAGAGAACAAATAAAATAGTAAATATCCATTACTCCAGTAATCCTGTGCAGTTAGAATGAAGGTTATATCACCTTAGTGCCGGGAGTGGGATCTGCTCACATCAGACGTAGCTATCTAGGTAACCTATGTTGACCAACAGGCACAGTCTATGACAGTTCCCAAGGAGTAAGGTTGATTTCGGATCAGTTGATGAAAGCGCACCCGACAGAGGAAGTAAGCCGCTTTCACTTCTTTTCATGCTTTTTCCACAGCTGGCCAGTTTCTCTCTCCTTTCTCTGTCTGCTTTCGAGAGGTCTTCAGCAAACTGCAGGTTGTTATCGCGTAGGAAAGTAGATTTCTTGGCTGCTTTCCAAATGGCATCCCTGTAGATCCGTGATGTGAACTGGAGAATGACACCTCTGGGCTTGGAGTCACCCTGCCTTCTCGTGCCGAGGCGATGTACAGTGTCGACAACATCTGCTAGCTTCGCCTTATCCACAGGTAGGATAGCTTGGTAGACTTCAATGGTCTCTTGCCGCACGTTCGCCCCATCTGCCTCGGGAACTCTATACAGTCTCAGATTCCACCATCTGGAATAGCTTTCGAGTTCCGCGATTCTTCTTTGGCACAAGTCCATCTTTCTCTCCTCCTTTTGACACACTTTTCAATGTGGGCGACCTCCTTAACGTTCTTGATTTCCATGCATGCAAAGTCAGCTGTTTTTTTAAAGCCCTCGATACTCATTGCGTTTTCGCCAACCATTTTCTCTATGGCATTGGACCTTGCATTGATGAGCCTGGAAAGTGTGGCGATAACATCATTATTGGCAGCGACATCTGGGCCCAGTTCAAACATGCCTTTCTTGGAAGCTGGAGGTTTGCTTGGGGTTATAGGCAAAGAAGGAAAATCCTGACACGGCAAGTGTCATAGAGTCTGTCAGACCAGTATAGTTGTGGCAGTTGTCAATCAAAGCATTTGTCTCCTGTGTAAAGACATTGGATGATGCCTGAGCATTGCTAGCTGAGGAGGTAGCCATAAGATGTCTCTTCTGTCAGTGCGCTGTGACATTTTGGAAAATATAATCTTAAATCATCAATAACGTGTTTTTTTAGCAAGCAAAGTAGTAATTTGGTAGTTCAAAATAATACACTTTTCGCTATCTTCAAAAGTTGGTATGCAGAGCTTGGTAGGACACGTGTGCTCAAGCTGCCATCTTGGAGACTCTCCTAAACAACTCCTTTCCACATGCCCACTACTTTCTTTTCGACACACCCAATATTTGACACGCCCACTACTTTCCTTTCGACACACCCACTCGCCCATACTCCGGTCGCCATATTGAGTGGCAGCTACCCCCTTCTCGGGTTTGTTCCAACTAGGTACCACACCTGATCAACTGAGCTAATTGATCAGTTCAGTGATTTCCTAAATTCAACACACCTGGTTTTCCAAGTTGCGTACCCTTGGTCTACAGGTAACGCAAAAAATTTGGGGATTTTTTTCCATAGCAATTTGCTATTATTTTTTGCTTGTCTGTCTGAAAACCATGAACTTTACTACCAGTAGATACACTGCTCAAAAAAATAAAGGGAACACTTAAACAACACAATGTAACTCCAAGTCAATCACACTTCTGTGAAATCAAACTGTCCACTTAGGAAGCAACACTGATTGACAATAAATTTCACATGCTGTTGTGCAAATGGAATAGACAACAGGTGGAAATTATAGGCAATTAGCAAGACACCCCCAATAAAGGAGTGGTTCTGCAGGTGGTGACCACAGACCACTTCTCAGTTCCTATGCTTCCTGACTGATGTTTTGTTCACTTTTGAATGCTGGCGGTGCTTTTACTCTAGTGGTAGCATGAGACGGAGTCTACAACCCACACAAGTGGCTCAGGTAGTGCAGCTCATCCACGATGGCACATCAATGCGAGCTGTGGCAAGAAGGTTTGCTGTGTCTGTCCGCGTTAGTGTCCAGAGCATGGAGGCGCTACCAGGAGACAGGCCAGTACATCAGGAGATGTGGAGGAGGCCGTAGGAGGGCAACAACCTAGCAGCAGGAGCAGGACCGCTACTTCCGCCTTTGTGCAAGGAGGAGCACTGCCAGAGCCCTGCAAAATGACCTCCAGCAGGCCACAAATGTGCATGTGTCTGCTCAAACGGTCAGAAACAGACTCCATGAGGGTGGTATGAGGGCCCGACGTCCACAGGTGGGGGTTGTGCTTACAGCCTAACACCGTGCAGGACGTTTGGCATTTGCCAGAGAACACCAAGATTGGCAAATTCGCCACTGGCACCCTGTGCTTTTCACATATGAAAGCAGGTTCACACTGAGCACATGTGACAGACATGACAGTCTGGAGACGCCGTGGAGAACGTTCTGCTGCGTGCAACATCCTCCAGCATGACCGGTTTGGCGGTGTGTCAGTCATGGTGTGGGGTGGCATTTCTTTGGGGGGACGCACAGCCCTCCATGTGCTCGCCAGAGGTAGCCTGACTGCCATTAGGTACCGAGATGAGATCCTCAGACCCCTTGTGAGACCATATGCTGGTGCGGTTGGCCCTGGGTTCCTCCTAATGCAAGACAATGCTAGACCTCATGTGGCTGGAGTGTGTCAGCAGTTCCTGCAAGAGGAAGGCATTGATGCTATGGACTAGCCGGCCCGTTCCCCAGACCTGATTCCAATTGAGCACATCTGGGACATCATGTCTCGCTCCACCACCGCCACGTTGCACCACAGACTGTCCAGGAGTTGTAGGGAGGTCATACAGGCACGTGGAGGCCACACACACTACTGAGCCTAATTTTTACTTGTTTTAAGGACATTACATCAAAATTGGATCAGCCTTGAGTGTGACTCCAAATCCAGACCTCCATAGGTTGATACATTTGATTTCCATTGATCATTTTTGTGTGATTTTGTTGTCAGCACATTCAACTATGTAAAGAAAAAAGTATTTAATACAAATATTTCATTCATTCAGATCTAGGATGTGTTATTTTAGTGTTCCCTTTTATTTTTTTGAGCAGTGTATTATGTCCTCCAATAAGTGTTTTATTTTTCCTGGTGAAAACTGATATTACATTAAAGTACACACATTAAAGGGTAAACAAATATATGTTTTAAGCAAAATTTATTCGTTTTTTTTTGACAATTGAAAACTTCAAGGAGTTGGGCAGGGTTGTCAAATGCATTCCATGGTGAGCAGAGTGTCTACAGGTTTTCGGTTTTTCCATTTTAAATTAAGGCCTAGAAAACCAGGTGAGTTCCTTACTAATTAGTGACCTTAATTCATCAATCAAGTACAAGGGGGAGAAAAAAAACACACACTTGGCCCTCTGTGGAATGAGTTGGTTTGATGGGAAGTTGTAATGTCATTTGCCTTTTTCCCAATATGTCATGATATATATGTCAATATGTCATGGACCACCTATTGAGCTGTTCATTTTGTTACACACACCTTTTAAGTAAATCCGATGTTAAATGGGGTGAAAAGGAGACAGGAGTGCCACTTTACAAGTTGCACAAAAAGACTTCTCCAGTTGTATGACAACACCGCCATCCAGTGGCTAGTGCAACATCTGTTTCTGGTTGAGATTTGAGTCACTGAACGCCTTCCGACAGAGACAAAACATGTCACGTACCTAACGGTTTGAATTAGCTGTTCATTTCACAAGTTGTGGATCACCTGCTATATGATTCCCGTCGTGTTGTTGGCCAACAACCCAGAAAGATGCCACAGAAAACACTGGGATCCATTGTAGGTCTGCTTTGCACCGGGACCTGTTTGGTACAGGTAAGCTGCAGTTTGCGTTCATAGCGCGGTAAGTTCTTTTAACCAAGCCCGTGGATCGCAGCTGGAAGTAGGCCTTCTATTGTGCCTTTTTGTTTCCCCACAAAGGAACTTGGGCATGGCTCGCTAGCAACTCCAACTTTGGGTGACGTCAGTTTGGGCAAATCGTGTGTTTGTTGATATATTTATAGCTACTATGTTTATAGCTTCAAATACTTATGATATTATCCGAAGTTTTGAAACTATTGGTACAATTAGTTGATAAACCAACAATAGCTAGCTACCCTAACGTTCGGTTATTTTGTCCGGTAGAGCACCGCAGTATACCTTTTTGCTTTCGATATTTTGAATTTGCTCATTTGTTCCTAGGATGATGGTAGAGAAGAAGGTTCTCACAGTTTTTTTTTTTTTTTTACCGAGAGTTGGGTTTTTCTTCAAGAGGGGGGAGGAGAAAATATGCTATTTTCTTGCGCTCGGGTGGTGTAGGGGACCTTAGTAAAAGTACAATACCGGTGATTGCGTGAAAGTAAAAAAATATACATTGTGTTCCAATTCAGGAGAATTAGACCTAATATAAAGATTATACACACTGCATCGGGCCTTCAGTACCTGAAGGCCCAATATTTTGTTGAGATTACCTTTTAGTTACCAAGAGTGTTATATTTAATCCCCCATCCATGCTGCATTAATGATATTTCCAGTTTACCACTTTCCTGATATTTTTTTAAAATATTGAAATTATTATTATTATTATTATTTTTTTTTTTCATTGTGATAGTTCTAAATGTTAATACCTCCCTATCCATATGATCTACAGACAAGTGTGGTGGGTTCCTATTCCTCTCATATGAAAGGTACACTTTTAATTTTTCCAAAATTATTTTCCTTAATTTTTAAAAAGCTATTTATCCTGTTATAGCTGTGGTTATTTGTTCTCATGCAGATTTAATTTTCAATAGTTTCTTATCCAAATGACCTATTTGACGTTAGGTCAGTCCCTCCAACTTGCCCTCTTAATGGATAGGTGGAAGTTTCAAACTGCTTATACCAGTCTCCACAAGCTTTGATCTCCACAAGTGCATATGTTTTTAGGTGTTGTGCCCATGACATTCCTGTGGAAGATGTAGTTTTTCAGAAGGGGCAAGATATGGGTATCTTGGCTCTGGTTATTGAATAGCTTAACATGGTAGGCCTACTTCTTGTGAGAGAATAGGTTCCTACCCCGGTGTCTTGGCTAAATTCCCCATTTGGACAATACCATAATGTTTGTAATCATTCCTCTGAGAAGTAATTATAGCTCATTCAATCAACTCTCCACCCTATGCAACTAACACTTGTTGAACGCTAAAAAATAATTATTTGATTTAAACTACTAATAAAATATTTACATTTCGGCCTTCATCAAAACAATGACAGACGGAATGGACAAGTACATGGGGATTAGGGAAGACAATCAGCTGCTGGTGCCAGTGAGCAGTGTCTGTCAATACAAGTAGGTCCACAGGGTAAGAGGTATTGTGGTCAATGGCTCCACCTAGTGGTATATACATGATGTTAAATATGTGCAATATTTAAAATATTTTTCCGCTTCAGATTTCAAAACCATCTTCATATAGAGCTACAGAAATGTTGATCTGTACGTGAACAAATAACCACAGCTGTAATAGTATAAATATCTGTTAAAAAAAAAAAGAATTGGAGAAATTTGGAAAAAAGTAAAAGGTGTACCTAAGACAGGTTATAGCTTGTGGACAGTGAGTTATTGAAAAAGGACCAACAATTGTAAATATTCATGAAATTCTTATGGGTGTACTATGAAAGAGGGAGGTCTGTGACTTAACATCAAGTGGTTTTACAGGTACAGTGCCTTAGTAAAGTATTCTGACCCCTTGACTTTTTCCACATTTTGTTACGGCCTTATTTTAAAAGGGATTAAATATGTTTTTCCTCCGCAATCTACAAATGGTACCCCATAATGACAAAGCAAAAACTGATTTTTAGAATTTTTTGCCAATTTATTAAATAATACATTTACATTCAGACCCTTTTGCTATGAGACTCAGAATTGATTTCCAGTGTTTCCATTGATCATCTTTGATGTTTCTACAACTTCAAATCAAATTTTATTTGTCACATACACATGGTTAGCAGATGTTAATGCGAGTGTAGCGAAATGCTTGTGCTTCTAGTTCCGACAATGCAGTAATAACCAACAAGTAATCTAACTAACAATTCCAAAACTACTGTCTTAAACACAGTGTAAGGGGATAAAGAATATGTACATAAGGATATATGAATGAGTGATGGTACAGAGCAGCATAGGCAAGATACAGTAGCTGATATCGAGTACAGTATATACATATGAGATGAGTATGTAAACAAAGTGGCATAGTTAAAGTGGCTAGTGATACATGTATTACATAAGGATACAGTCGATGATATAGAGTACAGTATATACGTATGCATATGAGATGAATAATGTAGGGTAAGTAACATTATATAAGGTAGCATTGTTTAAAGTGGCTAGTGATATATTTACATCATTTCCCATCAATTCCCATTATTAAAGTGGCTGGAGTTGTGTCAGTGTGTTGGCAGCAGCCACTCAATGTTAGTGGTGGCTGTTTAACAGTATGATGGCCTTGAGATAGAAGCTGTTTTTCAGTCTCTCGGTCCCAGCTTTGATGCACCTGTACTGACCTCGCCTTCTGGATGATAGCGGGGTGAACAGGCAGTGGCTCGGGTGGTTGATGTCCTTGATGATCTTTATGTCCTTCCTGTAACATCGGGTGGTGTAGGTGTCCTGGAGGGCAGGTAGTTTGCCCCCGGTGATGCGTTGTGCAGACCTCACTACCCTCTGGAGAGCCTTACGGTTGAGGGCGGAGCAGTTGCCGTACCAGGCGGTGATACAGCCCGCCAGGATGCTCTCGATTGTGCATCTGTAGAAGTTTGTGAGTGCTTTTGGTGACAAGCCGAATTTCTTCAGCCTCCTGAGGTTGAAGAGGCGCTGCTGCACCTTCTTCACAATGCTGTCTGTGTGAGTGGACCAATTCAGTTTGTCTGTGATGTGTATGCCGAGGAACTTAAAACTTGCTACCCGCTACTTGATTGGAGTCCACCTGTGATAAATTCAATTGATTGGAGAGGATTTGGAAAGGCACACAAATGTCTATATAAGGTCCCACAGTTGAAAGTGCATGTCGGAGCAAAAACCAAGCCATGAAGTCGAAGGAATTGTCCATAGAGATCCGAGACGGTTGTGGCCCAGATCTGGGGAAGGGTACCAAACATTTCTGCAGCATTGAAGGTCCCCAAGAACACAGTGGCCTCCACCATTCTTAAATGGAAGAAGTTTGGAACCACCAAGACTCTTCCTAGAGCTGGCCCCCTGGGCAATCGGGGAGAAGGGCCTTGGTTAATGAGTTGACCAAGAACCCGATGGTCACTCTGACAGAGCTCTGGAGTTCCTCTGTGGAGATGGGAGAACCTTCCAGAAGCACAACCATCTCTGTAGCACTCTACCAATCAGGCCATTATGGTAGAATGGCCAGATGGAAGCCACTCTTCAGTAAAAGGCACATTACAGCCCGCTTGGAGTTTGCCAAAAGGCACCTCATGACCATGAGAAACAAGATTATCTGGTCTGATGAAACCAAGATTGAACTCTTTGGCCTGAATGCCAAGCGTCATGTCTGGAGGAAACCTGGCACCATCCCTATGGTGAAGCAGGGTGATGGTAGCATCATTGCTGGGTCTGAATACTTATGTAAATTACATTTCAGTTTATTTGTAATTAGCAAAATAACTTTTTTTGCTTTGTCATTATGGGGTATTGTGTGTAGATGTGGGGGAAAAAACAATTTAATACATTTTAGAATAAGGCTCTAACATAACTAATGTGGAAAATGTCAAGGGGTCTAAATACTTTCCGAAGGCACTGTATGTCATTTGGATAAGAAAGTATTTTTATAAAATGATCTGTACGTGAACAAATAACCATAATTGTGATAGGATTAAATATGTATAACATCTAAGGGCAATTGGGGTAAAAAACTAAAGGTGTAACTTTCATGAGAGGAACCCACTCAAATGGATAGGAAGGTATTGAATGTTAGGTCTAACTTAATAAAAAATGGCAAGTTACAACGTATATTTGTAGAAACTGGTGAGCAGTGGCGCAAATGAGAGCCATCGCTTGTGCCTCATCTCCCTACATTGCTAATGGTGTGCATCAGTTATTTCAGATGGTGTCAACGTAAGACATTTTGAGAGTAGAATGTTGATGTTTTTTTAAGTCACAAGAAGTGACCTTGTCAGTCATTCTATTAAAAATCTCCCCCAGCAAAGAACCCACCCCTACCTTTCCCACCGCTGCTGAAAAATATCCTAGGGGAAACACTGAAGATCATAGGTCGATTTATGATCTTGTAATTTTTTACATAACACCTTCAAAATAAAGTATCAAAATGTAATTGTTGTGGGGGGGACAAAGTTGGCATTAAGGTGCACTATGCAGAAATCTAATAGTTCGCCTACAGTAATTTCAGTTTGTAACAACAAGTAAGTATAGTGTTGAATAATTGTGCCATCTAATCTGCTATGGAAAATATATATTTCACAACAACAAATATTGTATTTCCAACTGTTTGAAGCTGGTGTACAAAAGTGAGACGGGGAAAAAACAACGGGAAGCATAGAAATAGCGCACTTAACAGATCTACCGCTTGTTAGGCTTGCTTTCAATGAGAATGACAGATCTATAACTCACTTTTCTATGTGATTTTTCAGTTCTCCAAAAAGAACATTATTGCAGCTTTAATTGATTAAATCCTGTAAACACCAGGTTCTGCTGATGGCACTTTTAAGATGGTCCTTTAGCCTCGAATGTATAATATTCCCCCTTTTTTTTTTTTTTTTAAACCAACAAAGTCACTTCTTGAAAAATGGGATGGATTTGAAAAAAGGTTTACCCTTGCTCTCTACCGTTATCTGATTCTACTTATATCACTCGTCTTCCTAGGACCTTCAGTGGGCAAGGTATTGACGAGCAAACTTCGAATATCCAAACTGAAAACAAATTTAATGTGGCGGTCCACTAAACTAGCTAGCTTATGTTTGCAAGCATAATATTTTGTAGACATAGTGAGAATTTATCTGTAGCTACTGGACAATTTACTATTTTGAAGTGTACAACAAGTCACTTCGATAGCTGGCTGTTAGCTACCACCAGTAAACACAGCACGCAAAATGACTGGTTAGCTAGCTAGCTTTCTAGCTAAGTAACTGCATTTTCCCTTTTATGTATTTGTTGGTAGCGATGCATATAGCTTGCTGTAACTGTTAGCTAGCTACTGGCCACAAACCAGTTTTATTTAGCCTATCACAGTACCTGGTTAAAATGCTACTCTGCTAGACTTAGTTAAAAACAACTTGAGTGCATTTGGCAGCTTCTATGATATGTTTGTATAATCAGGGGATGTCACTTACCTGTCAATGCAACACCTATAGTGCATTCAGAAAGTGTTCAGACCCCTTGACTTTTCTCACATTTTGTTACGTGTACAGCCTTATTCTAAAATTGATACAATTATTCCCCCCTCCCCGCCAATCTACACATTACCCCATAATGACAAAACAAAAACAGGTTTTGAAATCTTTGCAAATTTATCAAAAAGAAAATTTAAATCACATTTTCATAAGTAGTCAGACCCTTTACTCAGTACTTTGTTGAAGCACCTTTGGTAGCGATTACAGCCTCACTGTCTTCTTGGTATGACGCTACAAGCTTGGCACACCTGTATTTGGGGAGTTTCTCCCATTCTTCTCTGCAGATCCTCTCAAGTTCTGTCAGGTTTGATTGGGAGCGTCGCTACACAGCTATTTTAAGAGAGAGCTCCAGAGATCTCCAGAGATGTTCGATCGGTTTCAAGTCCGGGCTCTGGTTGGGCCATTTCAAGGACATTCAGAGACTTGTCCTTGCCGCTGAAAAACATCCCCACAGCATGACAGTGCCACCACCATGCTTCACCGTGGGGATGGTGCCGTGTTTCCTCCAGACGTGACGCTTGGCAGGCAGGCCGACGAGTTCAATCTTGGTTTCATCAGACCAGAGAATTGTTTCTCATGGTCAGAGTCCTTTAGATTCCTTTTGGCAAACTCCAAGCAGGCTGTCGTGCATTTTTACTAAGGAGTGGTTTCCGTCTGGCCACTCTACCATAAAGGCCTGATTGGTGGAGTGCTACATGCACTGTGAACTGTGGAACCTTGTATAGACAGGTGTATGCCTTTTCAAATCATGTCCAATCAATTTAATTTACAACTGGTGGACTCCCAAGTTGTAGAAAAAGGATGATCGCTGGAAACAGGATGCGCCTGAGCTCAATTTCGAGTCTCATAGCAAAGGGTCTGAATACTTATGTAAATGAGGTATTTCCGATTTAATTTATTTTATTTGCCAAAATGTCTAAACCTGTTTTCACATTTATTCATTTTTTATTTTATTTAACTAGGCAAGTCAGTTAAGAACATTCTTATTTACAATGATGGCCAAACCCGGACAACGCTGGGCCAATTGTGCACTTCGCTATGGGACTCCCAATCACGGCCGGATGTGATACAGTATTGTGTGTGGATTGAGGATTTGAATGAATCAATTTTAGCATAAGGCCGTAATGTGGAAAAATGGAAGGGGTCTGAATACTTTCAGAATGCACTATTTTCTCATTTGATTTTCAACGCATTGAATGCTATTTGAATGTTCATCCACAGTGAAAGTGGGTCTGTGACTTTGCAGGCTTGCTTGTTAGTGTTTTGTGCAGTAAATGCCAATGTAACTTTGTCAAACAGCTGAGCATGTTTGCATAATCCTGAGATTTACTCCCAGTTGTGTGTGTGTGTGTGAGAGATGTCACTGAATAGCATGCCTGTGTGTTTGTGTTTAGGGTAAGGAGTTCTGTTTTGGAGTGAACAATGAGCAATACCGGTGTGAGATGGGGTACTGCTGCGGTGAGACGGAGTGCTGCACCTACTACTACGAGCTGTGGTGTATGTTCTGAGTGTCCTCTTCTATCCTTGCCTTTCTAGCACCACTGTCCCTCTTCCCGATATTTATTTTCCTCCAATTTTTACATGATATATTCTTCATTATGGGAATCTCTGAATTTGTCACTTTCATTTGAGTCACTCCAATTTGACAAATAATTATGTAGTAATGCTGAAATCAATGGCGCTGAAACAAATTAGCATTGGCCAAAATGGGTTGATTGAATGTATCTACATGATTTTTTTTGCAGGGTTCTGGCTGGTGTGGACCCTCATCATAATGCTGAGTTGCTGCTGTGCCTACCGTCACCGCCGGGTCAAGATGCGGCTGCAGCAGGAGCAGCGCCAGCGCGAAATCAGCCTTATGGCCTACCAGGGTGCTTCTAGCGCCTTCATTTCCCCTCCACCCCTCAACCTGAGTGAGTCTCTCAGCCCCAACTGGATACTTATTGCATGACCCCCCATCTGCACCTATTACATCCCTGAAATGACTTTACCACCTTGTCCCTCTGAGTCAACTGTTTAGAGTAATTAGGCCTAGTGGCTTGGAGATGGTTCTTAGCAGATTCAGAACCATGCCTGACAATTAGTTATTTAGTTCAACACCAGATAACCCTATCTAGACCGTGTTAACCCTTTACACTTGTGGGAATTGGCCTAAATGGTTAGGGCTACATTTCAATGTTTCTTACAAAATAAATATTAAATGCATAAGCATGGTAGCATTTGAAAGGGAACAGTTTGGAGATTACGGGAAAATGATTAGACCAAAGTTGAGGACACAACAGATCACCTGAAAACAGACTGAATCCAAACATGATACTGTTGATTTTATGTGCATTTTGATATTCACTGTTTTTTTGTTGTTGTTGCTGCATTTGTTGATAATGAAATCTGAAAATACTCTGGATACATTCAGTAAAGTGATAAAAATATTCCTGGAAAATGTGGGGTGGCTGCAACAGACAAAAAAATGACAAGAATTTGAGTGAGAGGATTAACTGGTGTCTCCATGTGGCCACACCTCTCCAAAGTGTGAACAGTTCCTAGGTAATTTCAATGCACTTTTTGACTCAAAGAAGAGCTTCAACTAAAGTTATATATTTTTTGCTCCTAGCTGTGCAGTTGAACTAGAGCAAGCACACTTCTAGTTGTTTAGAATACTGCATCCCTGCCATCACACAATTACTTTTTACGCAATCCAAAAATGGCCCATTTTTTATAAATCACAATCTGGTCAGGTGGGCATCATTTGAAAGCTTCTTCTGTTACCAACATGACAAGTTTATAGGGTTGTCACAATATCAGAATTTTTACTTGGATATTAGGTTTAGTATCGCAATACTCTATAGCATCATAATTCCCAATACCAAAACGATACCACAGCAAAAAAAGGCATATTAGCCAAAGCCACGGAATGGCACTTGATCCAGACCGACAGCTAGAGCTCTGTTCAATCGTTGTGCATCTTTTGAGTTTAAAATCATTGCAGTTGCACTTAATTATGTTGACATTTTTGAGACGTCTGTGTATGCCTTAATGAATCAATTATACAGTCAATATGAATTTTTACCAATCTAACGACATAATGGGAATAATTTATTTGAATGGTTAATCTCTAGTGATAAACTAGGTACATCAAGATGTAGCCTAGGCCTATCCACAATACAGGTTCATTTCTATTCAATAGGAGTGTGCATGCATTGAGTTATTGAGCTTGTTTTGGCTGATTTCATGGGGCTACAGTTGACAAGCTGTACTGATAAACAACATTTGCCTAGACGTGGCTTCTTTTATAAAACTGTGTGCTGCCTCTTTAGCTAGCAATGACGTAATTTGCGAGGCAAGAAGGGGGAGACCTGTCGGAGCACAGTCAGTTCTGAGGCAATAGGTCATCTTTGTAAGAGAGACCGAATAAGTGAATGAATGAAGTTTTTGGTGGCAATCAGCATGGTTTGCATATTATGACAAAGTACTATGGTAATGAATTGATTTTTAGCCGTCAGCTAGCAAGGAAAGTTAGCCTACAAAGCTGGAAACTACCGGTATCTTCGTCCATTGTAAAGGGTTGTAGCCTGTATGGACATTGTTTTGCGAACAGTAATTAAGTTTCTACATGCTGTGTCACATTATTCAAGCGTGTTAACTTCTGTGGAGCATGAGCAGGGAGCTAACATGATGCACTCCAGACTCCCAGTGCAGGCTAGCAATGAAGTGGAGCAGGCATGGTGCGCACTATAATAAGGGGTTGGCTGTGCTGATATAGGCTTGACACGTTTGACAGAAGTACCGGGGAAAAATAAATAAATCTAGTACCGAACCATTTTTCATGTTCTACTATCGAAAAAGTACAGAAGTTTTGGTATACCGAAAACACTACAAGCTAAGTTATAAAATACGATCTTTGACAGGGCAATTTAGAGAAACGGATCGTAATTTTGTTACGCATAGAAATGAGTCGTGCATGTTCTGCTGCAAAGTTTCTTCACAATAGACAAACGGGCTCATTCTGTTCAGAACAATCCAGGGTATGACCCCATGTCATCTTGTACATCAAACATAGTGATCAGAGACGTTGACACGGTATATGATATGGAAATGTGAAGTTCGCATTTGGACTCATGGCTGTTTGGCTTGATTGTATGACTTCGAAACGGTATTTATTATAATCAACGTTTCATCTTTCAAAATAGAGTCCTTTTAATTTACAGCTTTTCCCTCAAACAACCAAAAATGTTGCAGAAGTTGCCCAATTTGCAGGAGGGATGGGGGCAACTTGTCATGTGCTGTGCTCAAGTTTCAGAACGGCGGTCAGTCAAAACCTATACAGCGCCGTGAAGCACAGAGCCTGAGCTCTGACGTCATTTATAGCATATTACTGTACAGCCACTTCATTCCAATTCAGGCGGTATTGGTGCCCAAATCTGCAATTTTCAAACCGTATATGGGTATGAGTGTAAAGGGTTAAGATGGTTGACTCCTGTGTGTTTGTTTATTTACACCAAGGGTTCTGGACAGACTGCAAGCTTCCTGACTATGAAGAGGTGGTGGGTCATCCCCCGACTCCCCCTCCGCCTTACTCCGAGATTCCCCCAGAGACCACCACTGCCATCATGCTGCCCTCCATCCAATCAGAAGTGGTCTTGATGCTGGAGCCCTCAACAGAGGACGCGCCAAGAGAGGAGCAGACCGCCAATTCGCCATCAGACCAAGAAGCCGCGTCTGTGCCCAGCCAATCAGAGCGACCAGTGGAGGTGGACCCTGAATGCCCATTGGAGGAGCTGCTGACCCGGCGCAGGCACGTGACAGGCGACTCAGGGATTGAGGTGTGTGTTTGCCAACTAGATGAGGGCTCTGGGCCGGAGGAGGACGAGGAGCTGATGTGTCAGGGGGCCACGGGGGACTGCTGCTCTGCCTCTGATCACCACCACACCCTCAGACACAAAGCGAGAACCCCTGAGCCCCAACCTCAGGGTCAGACCACCAGCACCGGAGACCGCCTGGTCTGAGCTCCACCACCTACCATCCCAGAGGCTGCTGTTGCTGCCCGATCTGTGCTTTAGGGAGGGAGACCCAGGAGAGCTCTTGTCATTGTCATCATAACAATAACTCCGACACCACCAGCAAATGAAATGCCCCACAATAACTCACCAAATTAACCAGGTTGTCCTGTTTAACATCCTTCTCAGTTATGATCCATATAATGAAGATGACAAAAAGAAAAGCTCTTATTTGAGAAATATGATTTTTTTTTAGTGTGGCTAATGGCTTAATTGTTTAATACCCATGGTCCCTCTGCTTTGTTTAGTTCTTAACATGGGGATGATGAGGAAGAATGTTAAGTCTTCCTGGATGGGGGAGGGGCTAAAACCTCTAGAGACCACCAGGTGGTAAGAAGAGGTGTTGACGCTGGCACAGAATTGACTACATCTACCCACCCCCACTGTCTGGCCTGGACATTTTCTTCTGGTCCTTCTAACATTTCACCTACGTGGGGACAGGACAGTATACCGCAACAGTCACCAACCCACAAGCCTCTAGGCCCCAGCACATAAGGGTCAAAACAGGAAAATAATGCTTCAAGACACAATCCTGACCTGAGGGGACTGAACAAGGTGTATGGACTGTGACAAAAGGAACTTGTTTTGTTTTTGTAAGGGCGTGTACTGTGTAATCTAGGAGACAGCTGCAAAGTGATGTCACTCTTCGCGGAGTGACGGCAGGGCTATTTGCATCTAGAGAAGAGGCTGGGAAGGGGAAGTGAAGCTGTGCCTGTCTCTTATAGGCTCTCCATCTCTGGACTGTGTCCCAGTAACATCAGACTCCTCCCCCTGAATCCCCCCGCTTCCCATCCCTCGTGACTCCACCAGTACTCCGGTCAACACTTGGCCAGACTGAAATGTATTGAATGGACTGGAACAGACGTTTTGATGTGCGGCCAAGTTCTGTCTGTGGCCAAGTGAACTCAAGACTGTAAGCTGTGACATTATCCCATCGCTGTGCCTGCAACTTGGTGTCTATAAAAAGCCCTGCGGTGGTCGACTGTGTCCCCCAGCCCGGCAGTGATATTACCAGGGATACTGAAGGTTCAGCTCTCTAGTACTTTGCTCCTTTATCATTATCTTGTCATTGTATTACTTCTCTCTAAAACCAGCTTTGGCTGAGGCCACTATTACCCACATTAATAGCAACACAGCTCTACCAAGGTGCTGCTGTGGGTGTATTGTGTGTTTTATAGGATGTGTAGAGGAGTAGTCTTATTTAGGGTAGCCACAAAGTGCCCTGGCCCCTGGTGTAATGCACTCAACTCACCAGGCTTTAGACCACTTTTATAAACAATGCACTAGGATATTGCATGGAAGGCATGAGTCATTTGTTTTTGTCTGTGTGTAGGTAGTGTGTTCTGATTTGTTGTGTCTGCAACATATAGTGACACACTCCTAGACCATTGGCCCCAAGCTGGCACTGATGAATCGGCGGTTGCTGTTTTGATCCAGCAACAGCCAGAGCCTGATAGTGACGCAGCTTCACCACGAGTCTCCTGTTCGTGTGGGGCTCGGACTGAGTGAACCAAGGTTTTAAGTATAGACACCCTGTACCTAGTTTCATCATGTTATGACTGCACTGGGCCTGCAGTGTGCTGTTGCTTACACCCTTGGCTTGCGGTGGTGTGAACCCTGTAGGAGCAATGCTAGAGATTTGTGGTGGTGTTTTCCATTCAGTGGGGGTGGCTTTGCTGTGTGTGTAGTGTTAGCATAGCTGCACACAGATAAACTGCATGTACCTCAGTGTTGTGCGTCGCTTGCCGACGCGGAGTTGTAGAATCGGGTGTGGAGTGCATGTGATCTTACTGTGCAGTTCCACCTTGAAGAAGAAGCACCACACAAGTCCAGCTGCTTTTTTTTGGGAGGGGGTGGGGGGTGTTTAAATGGCAGTGATGTTTTATTATTTAGGCTATTGATTTGCCTTCATACAGCACTGATCAATTAGGTTATGGACTGATGCACTGTTTATTAACATCTAATGAAAAAGGAAATTGACACAGATTTATTCTGAATATCTATCCATAAATATGTAGGATCTTAATTTGATCACTCTGTTGCAGGAGAACCTTCCTGCAATTCAGGAAATGTAAAACATTTGTTTCATTTGAGATTTTAACATTCAAAAGGCACTCAAACATGTGAGTTATCTTTGTTGCAGGTGCATGGTAACACTGCTCTGGCTAGTATCACTGCGCTGGCTAGTATCACTGCTCTTTGTTAAGCTTTATGTATCAGCCTTAAGGCCTTCTTTTGTACTATAAACTTTAATAGAATACTTATGAAATGCACATTGTTATATTTGGTGACACGTTTATTTTCCCTCGACTCCAACCTCATTCGATGCATCGTACTGGGTGGAGTGGAGCAATGTCTACAGAAGGGTGCAAATTAAAAATACGAAAGCTCTGGGGGGAAAAATGCCTTGAGGCAGATACGTAAAGCTTAGTAAAGAGCAGTGGTACTTTTTATTTTTCCCCCTTGTGTATTTGAGACTTAAAAAGGATTCTGCAGTTATGTCATTTTCACTTTGAAATTTCAGACATGATTGTATCAACCCCTACAAAAATGTCCATGAATTATATTTCCACATTTCCTGTTGCTGCATGATTATTTTCCTGCTGTAGCAAACTGGCTCAAATGTAAGTTCCTACATCTAAGTTGTCTGTCTTCCGTAGAGCATAGTCATGCACACACACTCCTGTTCTCATTCTCACATTAGGACATGTTTGTGATAAGACACCTTAAGCTGCCTTGGTAGGTTGCTAGGGAACAGACATGAGGATCGAGCTGCAGAAGGCCTATGAACAGACTCTGTTTAGAGGTCATTCTGAGGCATAGGGAAATGCCTTACTACGGTCAGTTGAAGTTGGGTACAGGTAGACTAGATGTGTTTTAGGCTTCTGTATTTGATGAGTAGGTGGTTATATTTCAGGCCTATGCTTTTTGAAGATGGTAAAAAGGTTTGAGCATGTCTTCCCCCGCCCCCCCTGGTAGTCCAGAGTCATCCTTTATACAAATGGAGTCTGAAGTGTAAGCGTCTGACATGTATTGGTCAGCTCAACTTGTTGTTCTAGGATGTGGTAAACTCAGAGTGAAACCACAAGACAAGATCATGACTCCTATATGTTGCAGAAACTGTGGCCTGTAGAATAGGCAACATTTATTTAGTCAGAAAACGTATGAGAAATTCCGTTATCTGTGGTCATGTAGAATTTTCTTCTTAGGTACCCCTATTTTCCTTAGATAAAAAAAAAAAAAATGTGTAAAGGATATGATGGACATTAGTTTGATATTTGAACTGACCTGAAAGCATGTTGAATTAGTAAATGGGAGAAAAAACATGTACATGAATGCTTGTTTTGTTTTCTTGTGATTCATATGTTTTTTTGTAAAAAGTAGAGGCTAAAGTGCATTCATTTTGATGCAGTATAGATGAAGGTAATGGACATTGAAAAGGTGTTTTCTTGTTTTTGAAATGAGGATAATGGGGACCCATGGATTCAGTCCCATTGCTTACTGGGCAAGATAATTGCCAAACAAACTTATTTGGCTTTCATGTGTTTACCTAGATAAAGGGCTATCAGTCAATCATGGACAAACATCCTTCCATTCATCTGTTCTGTAATTTTCCGCTTTGCCTACAGTTGTAATATCTGAACATAATTGTTTGGACATCTTTTCTGTAGTAAATAATAGGCTATTTGTAAAAAAATGTTTTTATATTGATCTTTTCTTTTGGTTTCAATGTTCAGAAGCTTGTATCTCTCCTTTTCCTCTCAAGCCCCCCACCTGGTCCACATGGCCTCTCTGGTATACCAGCAAAGAGGGAACAAGCTAGGTCCAGTGGCAGGTTGGGTATATGGTCCCTGGTGAGGTAACTATCCCCAGGTGTGATGATTTGGGCGGGGGGGGGGCTTGAGTCATGGCTCATTGCATAAACCTCTGAATCATGAGGAACCCCTCCCCCTCCAGGGGGCCCAAACATGGTCACAGAGAGTGTGTGACAACCCTCACCAATGTTGGTCTTTTTTGAGGCAGGGTTCTTGCCCACGCATGTACTGCAGGCACAGTGCACAATTTATATTTTGAGATTGTTTGCCAGTACCAAACAATTACTGTACTCAAACCCACATGTGACGTCTCACTTGCATATGCATACTGTCCTATTGTCATGAATAGCAAACATGCTGTTTTTTGTGGACATCTGTATTTGACACTGATCAGAAATCTACTATTGGCACCAGTGCCATCAGTTGTCAGCTCACGTTTAATTTACCTTGCTCACTAGGCCAAAGCTCTGTCATTGTAGAATATCATCCTCCTTTCACCCGACGTGTTCCTCTTCATTTCAGCGACACATGCCTCTGTAATATACTGTACCTGACTAGGCTATGCAAAAACATAAACCCACTGATGTATGCTGCAATAACTCCTGTCTGTAGTTGCCAGTACAAGCAATATTTCTGTCACACTGTACCTCATTTGGTATGTGTAATGTCTTTGTTTATTTTTTTTTTTAAATATATATATATATATAACAAAAAATAATGGTTATTATTGCTACTATGTCATTTGTGTGTATGCTTTAAAAGTAAATGTTTATCTACATGTTACCTCTTGGTGTGTGGGGAGGGGAGAAAATATGAAGCCATTCTAGTAAATTCTTCACCTTTCTGTTCATCTTTAGTGACATAGTGGATAGAATGTTTTGCTCTCATTCTAATTTGTTAAGTATATTACTCTTGCTTTTATTATTATGGGGGGGTACATCTGTTTTGGTTGTTAAAGTAGTGTTTTGAATGCCTTTTGTGGGATAAATGCCATTTAATCTTTCCTCAGACTAACATTTATTCTGTTTGCTCTGGGTACTTTTGCCACTGGTCCATCCCTTGTGTTGCCCTGTCATGGCGCATTGGGTGTCTTTGTAAACCGCAGCACGTTTGTCTGTTTTTAGTATTTGAGGCATTTTCAATGACTAAATAGTAATAAGGTCTTGTCTTTTTCTCCTCGATTGCCCAACCTTTTGATATAGATAGCAACCTGTATAAAGTATGGAAGCCAATATAACCCAATGCTAGATGGCAGAGTGACGACACCTCAGCTAGCCCAGAAGATTTTAAATTTTTACATGGTCTCACTTAGGGGTGGGTTGCACTTGAATTATACAACACTAAGGCAACAATGTACTCGCCCCATAATCAAGGATGCTCTGTTACCCACTTGTAACCCAGATGTTTCTTGCATTTCTCCCTCAACCATAGTTGGATAATGTCAAGCGGATGTTGATTCGCGTGGGAAGACTTTTCCAAAACAGCACAAATACCCACGCTTGAAAAGGAAACGGTTGTCCAGAGGCGCATACCCCTTTCATTATCACCTAGAACAAGCCAAACAAATAGGGGAATGCACTGAAATGTGTGGTACATTTGAATGCTTTGGTTTAGTGGGGGTCTGCTGTGTACTCTAGGGGTCATTTTTATTTTTTATAATAAAACAAACCTTGGCACTCAACTGAAGTTGTACTGTTTTTGCTTTGAATTTTCTAGTTTGCTGTTTCTCAAGCCTATAGTGTTGGCGTTTTGATAGACTACCTGAGAGCATAACGTACTACCTGAGAGCATAACGTACTACCTGAGAGCATAACGTACTACCTGAGAGCATAACGTACTACCTGAAAGCATAACGTACTACCTGAGAGCATAACGTACTCCACAGTAAGCGGTTCCCCACCCAGGCATCTGAACCAGTTGAGCTATTGCTCGAGGAGCATCAGAAGGCAGAGTGAGATGGTGCCTGAGGCACGTGGAGGAGGAGTACCCAAGACATCCTCTAACATGCTCTTCTTTAGGGACAAAGTCACATGTAGTAGTCCCACATTGCCAGATATGCCTAAAAGGATGGGGGCAATACTTCCAAGGATAATATTAGTGCAGAACACAAACTTAACCATGTGTGGTATCATGATATACAATCGCGTGACTTGAGTAGAATATTTCCTTCAACCTTCAGTGACGGTAATACAACATTACCTGCTATCATTCCTACTTTGACACCCATTTGGTTGAAACTAAGCCAAAGATATGGGACTCGTTCGTATCTACGGTACATCTTACTGATCATTATCCATTTTATTGACCTACTTTCCCATATCCTGAGCTGACAAGTGAGGAAACGACATCACTAAGGGTCGTAGCTTAATGGCATCAATATAGTTAACAAGCTCCTGTATTTTACATATTGTGGAAAGATGAGGCACAGACCGAGTGGCTTAACAGGAGTAAAAGGCTGTCATACAGTGGGGAAAAGTCTTCAAACCCTGTTCATGAGGAGACTAGACACAGTTTAGATGCAGTGTGAGGCGCAGTGGATTGTCTTGTTCTCAGAACGTAGAATTAAAATGGATTGTATATGCAGTATCCCATTTCCAAACTATCCCTTTCAGAGGGACGCTATAATTCAATGTTCCCAACCTTGCTCGGTTACTGTACCACCAACTGAATTTTGTTCTGCCCGGAGTACCCCCTTGTGCATTTTACCAGTAGGCCTATGGTCTCATGAGTTAAGTACCCCCCTAGGGGTCCTAGAACTCCTGGTTTGGAACCACTGCTATCATTTATTGAAATTCCTTCTGAAATGTTAATGGTTCAAATTCTGAGGTCAGGTGTCAGGAAAAACAGTAAAGTACACATTGGTTTCAGATCGAAACCACTGGCTAGGGCGCTCTGGTAATATGCCACAAAACCAAAACAGTTTTGGGTGGGTGCAGAAAAGCAAAAGGGCACACCCTAACTTGAAGTTAAGTCTGGATACTGTAAGATCAGGCAACTCAAATAAATGAATGCAACCAAAAGGAGAGGGATTGGTCACCTTTTCATTTCATATACAGAATAAAAGAAAAATGACCTAATCAATCTTAACATAAATAGTGGTAAAAGAATGACTAGTCTAGCACCTTCATGCATTCTACTGTAGATTCAGTTTGACAACAAAAGCATATTCTCTGCAACCATACATTTTTCAAACTAATAAAATTGAGTATGAGAATTCCTTAACCGTCTGAATCAATTGAAATGCACAAAGACTTACACTGATTGCAAGCACCATAGAGGCAAATAGGACTTGCTGTTTCTAGAGCGAAGCAGAAAAGCGACGGATCAATTGCCAGATAGGCCATTTAAAACATCTTTGGTGTGACACGGATCAAGCGCTGATGGGACATGGTCGTGTGGAGTTAGAACACATCGGTTACTTTGTCTCTGACATTCAAAACCCTAAAACGGAGTATAAATCCATCTCCCCAGACCCTTAAAAAGACAACCAAACTATTAACCAGCAATGGCACTGTCTGACAACACGGTCATTTTCACAGAGTAAGTACATAATAATAATAATAATAATAATATGCTCTCTATATTTGTGTAGAGTAAGGCCTGGTTGGTGAGAGTAGGGGTGGGGACAGACAAACTTTCTGTATGTCTACTCATGGCAGGGGTCAGTGTGGTTGGCTACTGTAGTTGAAATGCATCCACCGCTGCTCAGTCTTTCCCAGGATTCACTAGTGTTGTCCCAATGGTACCTCTGTCCATCAAGCATATTGGTATACATCGGGAGGTCAGTTACATTGTCTCCATCTTGCCAGTCATTTCAGTGTTTCGGTGCAATTGTCGTCAGACTACAGTAGTGGTTATGATGGGAGGCCTCCCTCCCGCTCTTTTTCCCCTCTCTCCGTCTCAGTAGAAGCGTTTGCGTCTGTTCTCGTTCCAGTGGCTGTAGACGATGAGGCCGACCACAATGAGCAGGAAACAGCCCAGCATGGAGAAGAGGATGGTGAAGAACATAGCAATACTACTCCACCCTTCTTCATTCTCACCCACTGACACAGAGAGATAGAGATGTTAGTATGGATAGAAAGTGAAAAATAGTGACAAGGAGCCATAATAAGCAGGCCTTAGACAAGTACGCCTTGTCTGAGCCAGAACAGCCCATAGGGGCAGTAGCCTATCCCCTGTTTCTGTAGCATGAGGCAGCTTGATGTACAAGTACACCCCCTGGACAGGAAGGTAGTTTATCACATGGCCTTACCCCCAATCCATCTCTTTAATGCTGAGTGACAAGCAGAAAGGCATCAGGTCCCATTTTTAGTGTCTTTTTGGTATGACCAGGGATCGAATCCCCAAACTTCTGCCAGACACTACATGCCACTGAGTTGGTTAAAGAGCCCTAATACTATAACATAATTTGATAGTATATATATTTGAGCTTTTTATCAAGAATAACTTATTTGAGTAGAGTAACGCCAATGAAGTATGTTTGTGAGAGGTAGTGAGCCTTACTCCTTAGTAGGTCCATGTTATCAACACTGGGTAGAGTGATCTCATCTTCCTCCTCCTTTTCCTCTGTCTCACTGCGTAAGACAGTCAGCTGGTACAGTTTCAGGGAGACCACATCGTGATTGTCTGTGGAACAGACCGTTTCAGTCATTCAAAGAAAACTGCAGCAAGAACACATTCAAATGGACCAAAATGCAATATCTTAGTTCCCTATTAGACCACATGCCCTCAATTTGACTTATGTGTCACATTAATTTCATTCTGGGCATATCAAAATAAATTATAGTGATAATCTGGGATGGTCATATCTCACTTGAAATTAGAGACCTCAATGAAACACCAAGTAGATGAAGTAAATGAAAACTAGGTGCTAATTCATGGCAATAAAACAGCTGATTTCATTCACGCTACTATGTAAAACACAGTAGAGGGGAGTACTACCAGAGAGATCTCCAGTGACGGCCGAGGCTCCAAAGTAGTAGCCCTGGGGCAGCCGTACCCCCGGTATGTCCAGGCAGTCCCTCCATTCATGTTGCCCATCAATGTCAATCATAATCTAGTAGAGATAGAGATTAGGAGTATGGTTAACAGGGTCAGCCAGGTCACCCGTGCCTCATTTCATCCAAGATGCATATTGGGTCACTTCTGTACAAACAGAAATCTGTTGTGTTGAAGTGAATTGTTTCATTCACACCCGTTAACTCAACTTTGCAAGAGAATGACAGAGATATGATGCTTTGACTGTGTTAGGTAGTGCCTGGGCATACTGTGTTCAACTAGCTCTCACAGTCTCACGTCAGAATTAGATGTTTCTCAAAATGTGACACAAGTCAGTATTCGACATCCATCTATGTCTGAGAACACCGGGAGATGACGTGGAAACCGACCACTAGGTTCAAGTACAGTGTAGGTTTTGGTTTTGCTAGGGTGCTGTGGACAGGAATGTCATACAAGCAAGCCAATACAGCAAGCCAGTAAGCATCTGCCTCTGGTGTCAAAGGTTGTATGTTCGAATCCAGCAATATAACGTTTTGTTGTCGTTTTTTTGAAGCCTATCCCAAACCTTAACCATTCGGACTTAAATGCCCAAAGTTAACCCTAACCTCAAATGTTAGTTAATGCCTAAACTTAACCTTAAACACTTTGAAATGTGACATTTGGAACAACTTTGAAACTTTACATTTTGAGAAACATGGATGAACATCTAATTCTGACGTGAGAGCTAGTTGAACACAGTATGCCCAGGCACTACCTAACACAGTCAAAGCATCATATCTCTGTCATTCTCTTGCAAAGTTGAGTTAATGGGTGTGAATGAAACAATTCACTTCAACACAACAGATTTCTGTTTGTACAGAAGTGACCCAATATGCATCTTGGATGAAATGAGGCATTACATTATTATTAAGTTAATACATCGTAGAGTCGTTCAAATGTATGTGTGTGTGTGCCTGCTCTCACCGTCAGCCTGCGACGGACATATCTGATGAAGATGAAGGTGTCGTGGTTGAGGTTGCGCACCATGGCGTTGCAGCCGCCCAGCTCAGTGGGACGCCCGTCTCGTTCGTGGTCGTAACTAATGCTTCCGTTCCCCACCATGGCCAACACAAAGGGGAAGATCCTCTGGTGGAAGGTGTGAAAAAAGAAAGCAGGTACCGAATAGTGAGAGATAGAATCAGAACAACAGGTAAAAGATGCAGCATCCACAACAGTACAATACTGCTGGTATTAGTTGCTTGAGTGACCTCATTCTCTACCTAATCCCCTACTCATCCAAATGCACATTTTTATTCAAGGTGCAACCAATTGTTAATAGGTAGTAAACAACAAGAACGTGGGGCAGCATGTTCATTAGGGGGTTGATGAGAGTAGCTAAGGAGAGGGGTATGGGGGGCATTTGGTATGGGTGGTCCAAACATGGGGTACCTGTGTGCGTGTGGTGTACCTCGTCTTCTGTGCCTGTCTCCGTAGGGATGCACAAAACAGAGAAGCACAACACAAGGCCCATTACACAGGTATGTGAGCCCTGCCCAAAACAAGCACTCCCAACAAAGCCTCATAAATATTCCACTGTATTGGCTTGCTTGTATGACTAAGGTCTGTTTTGAGGTGGGAGGTGTTAGTTGTCAGTTAGCTAAGGCCCCTCTCAGAGCACAGGAAGATCAGGACATGTTGACCCAGATTTGATAGGATATGACACAAACACTGCTGCCAGACAGTACAATAAAATAAAAAGGAAGTGGTTGAGATAAAGTCCTATAATTGGTGACATAGCATGTAACAGTATTGTAGCTACTCCTTCCCTCCACAGAAACACATAGAAGAGGTTGACAGGTATATGCACATACTGTACCTCAAGGTGTTTTTCCTCATTGGGGTACGTGTCCACAAATACACCCAGCCCTGTGAAAAGGTCCTGATTCCCAAACACAGGACCTACACAATGACAGAAATGCATTTATACAGTTGCATTGCATTGTACCTACACTCTGGTATTTCTGTTGGAACTACATTGTGGGTACCTTTCTGCATGCGCTCCTTGGTGTACCAAATTGCCAGTCCATCCCCGTTCAGATTCTTCTTGCCTTGGCCATGAATCTTAAAGTGCACTTGTAACTCCCAGTCCCTTAGGTGACAGGGCTGGCCACACAAACATACATAGATATGACCATTTTGGCAAAGCTGTGCAAAATGTGACATGCATAGAGAGCAGTGGAGGCTGGTGGGAGGAATGGCATCAATGGAACAGTATCAAACATATGGAAACCATGTTACACTCTGGTCCATTAATGCCATTACAATGAGCCCATCCTCCTATAGCTCCCCCCACCAGCCTCCTCTGATAGAGAGAATCAGTATCAGTGATGTAGACTTAACAGTGTGCAATGTTCTGTACTCACAATGCGGCTCCACACTGCCCCCTGCTTGCTCTGCATGTCTGTTGTGAGGCGCACCTGCTCTGTGGTTACCATGGCATCGCCCATCAATTCCCAATGGGAGGAGCTGGACGACCCCACACCTAAGCACACATTATTTGTAACACACACAGAACAGAAAAGACTGAGGGACAGTTGTCATATTATATAAAACAAGTTGTACATAGCGTAGAGCCTTGATGTAGTGGGAGCAAAAAACGATCTTACGAGCATCAACACTCCACAGTCAGTATAACATTGTTGCAATGTCGAATATACAGCATTAATTTCAGCGTTCTCACATTATACTATAATAAAGGGTGATACAATAGCGCTAACGTTACCTTGATAGGGTTTTGACAATGAATGCTCCCTTTTCAGAAACTCCTCCATTTCATGATTATCATCGTCGGCAAAAGATCGACAAGTTGTAATAAGAATAATCACAAACGTCCAATATGTTTTTGGAGTCATGGTCTGACGAAGAAAAATATCGGAGAGAATATTCAATATCTGGCAGTTGTTGTTTGTGGCGGCGGCCATTTTAGATTACGACTCCTCCCATTCAACCATAAAACGCCCTATGGCTTGTGATTGGTTTGTAGGGCCGCATTGCGTCTTGTTATTTGTTCACTCGGCTGTCAATCACTTTACACATTACAAATCAAATACATTTTTATTTATCACATATATAAAATACATATATATTTAATAACTAACACGAGGAATAAAATTAAATACACAAGAATGGCGCTATATACAGGGAGTACCAGATCAATGTATAGAGAGGTACAAAGTATTTGAGGTACACTCTTAAGAAAAAAATGGTTCCAAATGGTTTATTCGGCTGTCCCTAGGATAACACTTTTTGGTTCCAAGAAGGACCTTTTTGGGTTCATGTAGAACCCTTTTTGGGTTCCACGTAGAAACCTCTGTGGATAGGGTTCTACATGGAACCCATAAGGGTTCTTCTTGGATCCAAGAATGGTTGTTCAAAGGGTTACCCTATGGGGACAGCCAAAGAACCCTTTTAGGTTTTAGATAACACTTTTTTTTCTAAGAGTTTAGATACAGTATGTACATGAAGGCAGGGTAAAGTGACATTGTGATAGATGATAATAAGAGTAAAATAAACAGAGCAGCAGCAGCAAATGATGAGTGCAAAAGTGTATGTGAATGTATGTTGGTAATGTGTATGTGTGTTGTGTCAGTCTATGTGTGTGTGTATATAGTGTATGGGTTTTGTGTGGGAGTGTCAATGTAGAGTGTGTGAGTGAGTGTGTATATAGTTTGTACACTGAACAAAAACTAAGATTTTACTGAGTTACAGTTCATAAGGAAATCAGTCATTTGAAATACATTCATTAGGCCAAAAATCTATGTAATTCACATCACTGGGATTACAGATATGCATCTGTTGTCACATATACCTTAAAAAGAAGTAGGGCATGGATCAGAAAAAAAGTCAGTATCTTGTGTGACCACCATTTGCCTCATGTTGTGCGACACATCTCCTTTGCATAGAGTTGATCAGGCTGTTGATTGTGGCCTATGGAATGTTGTCTGACTCCACTTCAATGGCTGTGTGAAGTTGGTGGATATTGGCAGGAACTGGAACTCACTGTCATACATGTCGCTCCAGAGCATCCCAAACGGGCTCAATGGGTGACATGTCTGGTGAGTATGCAGGCCATGGAAAAACTGGGACATTTTTAGCTTCCAGGAATTGTGCACAGATCCTTGCTACATGGGGCCGTGCATTATCATGCTGAAACATGAGGGGATGGTGACAGATCGTATCTCTGTGCATTCAAATTACCATTGGAAAAATGCATTTGTGTTCGTTGTCCATAGCTTATGCCTGCCCATACCATAACCCCACCGCCACCATGGGGCACTCTGTTCACATTGTTGACATCAGCAAACCGCTCACCCACACAATGCCATACACGCTGTCTGCCATCTGCCCTGTACAGTTGAAAACTTGATTAATCAATGAAGAGCACACTTCTGCAGCTTGAAAGTGGCCATCGAAGGTGAGCATTTGCCCACTGAAGTTATAGTCAGGCAAGACCCTGGTGAGGACAACGAGCACACAGATGAGCTTCCCTGAGACGGTTTCTGACAGTTTGTGCAGAAAATGTTTGGTTGTGTAAACCCACAGTTTAATCAGCAGCCCGGGTGGCTGGTCTCAGACGATTCCGCAGTTGAAGAAGCCAGATGTGGCGGTCCTGGGCTGGCGTGTTTACACATGGTCTGCTGTTGTGAGGCCGGTTGGACATACTGCCAAATTCTCTAAAACGAAGTTGGAGGCGGCTTATGCAGAGAAATGAACATTAAATTATCTGGCATCAGCTCTGGTGGACATTCCTGCAGTAAGCATGCCAATTACATGCTCCCTCAAAACTTGAGACATCTGTGGCATTATGTTGTGTGACAAAACTGTACATTTTAGAGTGGCCTCTTATTGCCCCCAGCACAAGGTGCACCTGTTTAATAATAATGCTGGCTATTTAGCAGTCTGGCTATTTAGCAGTTTTATGGCTTGGGGGTAGAAGCTGTCTCTGAGCCGAGAGTCATTGCTCCGGTACCGTTTACCAGACGGTAGTTGTGTGAGCAGTCTATGGCTTGGGTGGCTGGAGTCTTTGGCAATTTTTCAAACCTTCCTCTGATACTGTCAATAGAAACATGCAGAGATTGGCTAAATCAGATCAATATCTTGGACTATGTATGATGCCTATTTATGATGCTACAGTCAGAAAGGAAGAGGCGATCTAGTACCTCTGCTACAGTGTGATCCATTGAGGTAGCCTATATGAACGGTGTGACCCATATATTCCTCTAAAATCCCAATTTCAATTATGTGTTAATCTTGGTTGTCACTAGTTGCAAACAGCCACAAAGTCAAAATTGGCTATATGTTAAAACCTCATGAAAACAAAGATTCACTTTTTGGTCTTAATTTAAGGTTAGGGTTAGGCATAAGGTTAGTAGTGTGGTTAAGATTAGGTTTAAAAGAACACTAACTGTCGGTGTATGACGTCAATTATCATCAGGGACTATCTATAAATTCTTTACTTTTGTCACGGGACTTGGACTTTATCCTTCTGTGAAATATTATATTTGTGAGTTTATAGTGGTTGAATCTCATGATAATAGTCCTAATAATGTACCGGTACATTTGAAGTCAGACAAATAGACTACAGTGTGCTTTTTTCACTTTCTGAATAGCACCCTACAGTTTTAGATACTCCCTCAGTGTGTCGCAATGCAAGACTTGATTCGCACAACTGCTAGTTGTGGGACTGTCCATCTACAGTCATGGCCAAAAGTTTTGAGAATGACACAAATATTAATTTTCACAGTCTGCTGCTTCAGTTTCTTTAGATATGTTTGTCAGATGTTACTATGGAATACTGAAGTATAATTACAAGCATTTCATAAGTGTCAAAGGCTTTTATTGACAATTACATGAAGTTGATTTCAAAGAGTCAATATTTACAGTGTTGACCCTTCTTTTTCAAGACCTCTGCAATCCGACCTGGCATTCTGTCAATTAACTTCTGGGCCACATCCTGACTGATGGCAGCCCATTCTTGCATAATCAATGCTTGGAGTTTGTCAGAATTTGTGGGGTTTTGTTTGTCCACCCGCCTCTTGAGGATTGACCACAAGTTCTCAATGGGATTAAGGTCTGGGGAGTTTCCTGTCCATGGACCCAAAATATCAATGTTTTGTTCCCAGAGCCACTTAGTTATCACTTTTGCCTCATGGCAAGGTGCTCCATCATGCTGGAAAAGGCATTGTTCATCACCAAACTCTTCCAGGATGGTTGGGAGAAGTTGCTCTCAGAGGATGTGTTGGTACCGTTCTTTATTCATGGCTATGTTCTTAGGCAAAATTGTGAGTGAGCCCACTCCCTTGGCTGAGAAGCAACCCCACACATGAATGGTCTCAGGATGCTTTACTGTTGGCATGACACAGGACTGATGGTAGTGCTCACCTTGTCTTCTCCGGACAAGCTTTTTTACGGATGCCCCAAACAATCGGAAAGGGGATTCACCAGAGAAAATGACTTTACCCCAGTCCTCAGCAGTCCAATCCCTGTACCTTTTGCAGAATATCAGTCTGTCCCTGATGTTTTCCTGGAGAGAAGTGGCTTCTTTGCTGCCCTTGTTGACATCATGTCAGTGATTCTCTCGTTACCACAGATGTGAGTGTTGATGAGGGCAAGGCTGGAGATCCCTCTGTCATGCTGGTTGAGTTCGAATAACAAACTGGGAGCTTCTTTAAGGAGGGTGGTGCTTGGAATCATTGTTCTTCCTCTGTCAACCATGGTTACCTGCAAGAAAACACGTGCCGTCATCATTGCTTTGCACAAAAAGGGCTTCACAGGCAAGGATATTGCTGCCAGTAAGATTGCACCTAAATCAACCATTTAACGGGTCATCAAGAACTTTAAGGAGAGCGGTTCAATTGTTGTGAAGAAGGCTTCAGGGTGCCAGGACCGTCTCCCAAAGTTGATTCAGATGCGGGATCGGGGCACCGCCAGTACAGAGCTTGCTCAGGAATGGCAGCAGGCAGGTGTGAGTGCATCTGCACGCAGAGTGATGCGAAGACTTTTGGAGGATGGCCTAGTGTCAACTGGTCCTTTTGTGGCAGGGCTGAAATGCAGTGGAAATGTTTTCTTGGGATTCAGTTCATTTGCATAACATTCTGGAGTATATGTAAATTGCCATCATACAAACTGAGGCAGCAGACTTTGTGAAAATTAATATTTGTGTCATTCTCAAACTTTTAGCCACGACTGTACAGTATCATTATATATGTAAGACAAAATTCTATACATTGTGTAAAGAAGCATGGATCCCATTCAAGAAAAACAGAGCAAGGAGGTCGTCATTTATCGTGACACATGGGTCCGCGATAGTAGTTGTTTATAGATGTCTTGAACGAGGGATTGTCCCCGTCTCAACCCTCTCATCATTGTCAGACCAAGCGTAGGTAGCTAGGTAACTAATTGGAAAAAGGTGTAGCTCGAGCTGGGTTGCTAGCTAGCCAGTTGGTCTAGTATGAATTTGATTCAGTTATAAATAGCTCCCCTGTACTATACGTGGTATTGCTTTGTTATTGTTGCATTAGACCAATTCTGAACTTGGCAAAACCATCAAATAGTACTGTAGTCAAATAGCTAGTTATTTCAAACAGCTACAACTAGCTAGCTAGTTTAGTGGGATTGGGTTAAATTCCAAGGTACTTCTTACGTGACTCATTATTGACAAAAAATGAAACGTCCATAACATCTGCACCAGTACCATTACAGAGGTAAAGACAGTTTCAAGTTGGATATTCGACGGATATATGCGCTTTCAAACCGCTTTCAAACCACTTGAGCCACAGACTACAAATAAGTGTCATTATGTTGGAAAAATTGCGAACAACATTACACAGGTCTTATTTTCACGATTTGGACATTAATTTGCTTTCCAAAGCGAATAAACATGTGGAAATGTGAGCATCATTTAGTATTCCTAGTTGAATTAGTTACGGAGCGGTGCGTAAACAAATTACAAACTTTTTTTATATTTGAATTTCAGCAGCTCCTTGGTCATGTGACCTACAAACAAGGTCCAGAATGTCCACTGACTACCCTTCTATATTTCACACCCTTTAGTTTGTCCATTTTCATCTCACACGTTTTTACATTAATATTTCAAAATGTAAAATGTCAATAGGTCCTTGGTCATGTGACCTAGGGACTTCAAACAAGGTTCAGAATGTCCACTCAGTGGGCCTACACATTGCACACCCGTTAGTTTGTAAATTTTCATCTCACAAGATTTTACATGAATTTTCTAAATGTAAAATCTCAATAGCTCCTTGGTCATGTAACCTAATGACTTCAAACAAGGTTCAGAATGTCCACTGACTACCCTTCTATATTGCACATCCATTAGTGTGTCCATTTATCTCACAAGATTTTACATTAAATTTTTCAAAATGTTAAATTTCAATAGCTCCTTGGTCATGTGACCTTCTGACTTCAAACATGGTGCAGAATGTACCCTTCTATATTGCACACTCTTGTTTGTGTACTGTAAAATCACACGGTGTAACGTACATTTTTCATAGTTTTAAATTTCAATAGCTCCTTGGTCATGTCAATTACACACCTAAGAAGTGTGCAGTGGATATACACCCATATTGCATAACCTCTAGTTATGTCTCTTCTATATTGTTGTACATTAATAGTAATTTGACAATTAGGGGGTTTGGTCCAGTGTTGGGTTTACACTTTTCTTTAATTTTTATCTATAATAATTGGTAGTTCTTAAGTACTTATTTTCCATTATTTTTTTCCCACAGTATTTAACAGTGGTACACAATAGGAGAGAGACAGATAATATCTCCTTTCGTTGTTAATATCAACCATAAAGGAAAAGGGCAAAGTATGAGAGTCATGCTATTAATTGTCCAAAGCAGGGATGGAGAGTGAACTGGTGAGGTAGGCTGCAGTGGGTTTGCTGGTCAATACATATACTGAACATGTAACCACAGTAATGGTGGCAAGTAAATAAAAATGTAATATTGACAAATTAAACTGAAATTGTAAACCTTTAATCTTTTCCAACATGTCAGACACTTAACTTCAAATAAGAATGAAACATTTCAGTGTTAACTTTCTCTTTATCCCTGGTTGATGTACATTTCAGATCCTCTTCAGTGTGGATGGGGTATAGCATACAATTTCAACAACAAAGACTGCACTTCTAGTTTGTGTTTACTCTTTTGAACTCTTTTGTCTTCATTCCTAGGCACAGCACATGGAACCACCGTTGGCAGGCAAAACATTCAATCTAAAACAAACCAAACATAACACGTTATAAATAATATCAAATATCAATGCAGTACGACGAATGACGAATTAGCCATCCATTGCGTTATATCACAAATTGTCTTGCATGCAGTCACTGTTGTCAAAAGATTAGAAACATGTTAAATAAAGTTACTAACCCAGTCAGTCTTTGGGCCACATCCAGGTTCTTTATCAGTGGCCCACATGAAGCAGTTGTTGGCTTTGTTGAACTCTGAAATCATAGGCATGAACTGAACATATTACATAAAAATAAAGAATTTACATTTACTTTGAATTAAATGTCATCACATACTAGACATTTTTAGTACACTGCTCAAAAAAATAAAGGGAACACTTAAACAACACAATGCAACTCCAAGTCAATCACACTTCTGTGAAATCAAACTGTCCACTTAGGAAGCAACACTGATTGACAATAAATGTCACATGCTGTTGTGCAAATGGAATAGACAGCAGGTGGAAATGATAGGCAATTAGCAAGACACCCCCAATAAAGGAGTGGTTCTGCAGGTGATAACCACAGACCACTTCTCAGTTCCTATGCTTCCTGGCTGATGTTTTGGTCACTTTTGAATGCTGGCGGTGCTTTCACTCTAGTGGTAGCATGAGACGGAGTCTACAACCCACACAAGTGGCTCAAGTAGTGCAGCTCATCCAGGATGGCACATCAATGCGAGCTGTGGCAAGAAGGTTTGCTGTGTCTGTCAGCGTAGTGTCCAGAGCATGGGGGCGCTACCAGGAGACAGGCCAGTACATCAGGAGACATGGAGGAGGCTGTAGGAGGGCAACAACCCAGCAGCAGGACCGCTACCTCTGCCTTTGTGCAAGGAGGAGCAGGAGAAGCACTGCCAGAGCCCTGCAAAATGACCTCCAGCAGGCCACAAATGTGCATGTGTCTGCTCAAACGGTCAGAAACAGACTCCATGAGGGTGGTATGAGGGCCCGACGTCCACAGGTGGGGGTTGTGCTTACAGCCCAACACCGTGCAGGACATTTGGCATTTGCCAGAGAACACCAAGATTGGCAAATTCGCCACTGGCGCCCTGTGCTCTTCACAGATGAAAGCAGGTTCACACTGAGCACATGTGACAGACGTGACAGTCTGGAGACGCCGTGGAGAACGTTCTGCTGCCTGCAACATCCTCCAGCATGACCGGTTTGGCGGTGGGTCAGTCATGTTGTGGGGTGGCATTTCTTTGGGGGGCCGCACAGCTCTCCATGTGCTCGCCATAGGTAGCCTGACTGCCATTAGGTACCGAGATGAGATCCTCAGACCCCTTGTGAGACCATATGCTGGTGTGGTTGGCCCTGGGTTCCTCCTAATGCAAGGCAATGCTAGACCTCATGTGGCTGGAGTGTGTCAGCAGTTCCTGAAAGAGGAAGGCATTGATGCTATGGACTGGCCCGCCAGTTTCCCAGACCTGAATCCAATTGAGCACATCTGGGACATCATGTCTCGCTCCATCCACCAACGCCACGTTGCACCACAGACTGTCCAAGAGTTGGCGGATGCTTTAGTCCAGGTCTGGGAGGAGATCCCTCAGGAGACCATCCACCACCTCATCAGGAGCATGCCCAGGCGTTGTAGGGAGGTCATACAGGCACATGGAGGCCACACACACTACTGAGCCCCATTTGGACTTGTTTTAAGGACATTACATCAAAGTTGGATCAGCCTGTAGTGTGGTTTTCCACTTCAAATCCAGACCTCCATGGGTTGATAAATTTGATTTCCATTGATAATTTGTGTGATTTTGTTGTCAGCACATTCAACTATGTAAAGAAAAAAGTATTTAATAAGAATATTTCATTCATTCAGATCTAGGATGTGTTATTTTTTTGAGCAGTGTATATACTCAGCCATTTCTTTTCGCAGTTGCTCCATGTGTTTTTGAAGGCTCCATATAAATTTGGAAGGGGATGTTGGGGAAGTGCCGTGCAACTTCCTTGACCATCTATGTAAGGTCCTGGGTGTCGTGAATGTGGAGTCAGGCGCAGGGAAACAGAGAGTTCAGTATAGTGCTCTGTTAATGCAGACACAGTGAAAACACCACTACCCACTAAACACTGGGTGCTTAAAGCAAAATGCCCCAGATACGGGGAACGAAAATATAACAGCACTATACACTAACATACAACAGCACGTTCGTCTCTAACCAACACCAGGGTTACAATATTCAATCCCGCACAAAGAAACGTGCGGGCCGGCTGACTAATAAAATCCAACTAATTACAAACTTAAAACAGGTGCTATCAATAAACATATAAGGAGGGGGAGGAAAGAAATTAGTGGCAGCTAGTAGACCGGCGACGACGACCGCCGAGCGCCACCCGAACGGGAAGGGGAGCCACCTTCGGTCAGACTCGTGACAATCTTCATCAAAAAATAAAATAGAGTTTTTGACGTAATTGTCACATAACAGCTAACCATTTCTATTGAAAATATAACTATAAAACCTGCATTACAAAGACCCCACCGCTGAAGGTGTGCTGCATGGTGTGAGTTATTTCCCCTCCTTTCCACTTTATGTCCACCCAGTCATCTTTTCCATGGCAGGATCTTCTCATTTTGTATTTACTCTTTTTTTTAATGCAAACATAATGGAATTCTGATTAGTTATAGGCAAATGAATACACAAGCCAAATGTGTATGCTGTTTTCCTTATCACTATAATCTAGTAGTAGTTTAGCAGTAGAGGTAATTTCCTTTAAGCCCTATTCTACACACAGCCTAAATTATAGGCACTGAACCATTTACAGGACAATAATAAAAGTAGCGTATAGGATCCAACCCTATCACAGAGTGAATAAATGTAGAGCGTTTGTAGACTTTAAGAAACAAATATTAAGTGACAGTTTCATCAGTACTAAAAGAAAGTCATATCACAAAGATCACAGATGACAGTGCCAACCAAATCTATGACAATAGAGAATGAATTGTAAGCACCAAAGTGTGTTCGTCAAAATAATATTTGAAAATGTCAGTTGTTGAACATAATACTTCTATTTGCAATAGTAATTTATGATATATGCAGTTGAGGAATATTCCATGTACCAACACTACATGTAGAACAGACATAAGACATTCCCACATACAGAATTTTTGTATTTATTATTTCAGCTTTATTCAACCAAGTAAGCCAGTTGAGAACAAGTTCTCATTCACAACTGAAACCTGGCCAAGATAAAGCAAAGCAGTGTGACACAAACAACACAGAGTTACACATGGAATAAACAAACATACAGTCACTAACACAATAGAAAAGTCTATATACAGTGCGTGCAAATGAAGTAAGATTAGGGAGGTAAGGCAATAAATAGGCCACAGTGGCAAAATAATTACAGATGGGCTATGTACAGGTGCAATGATCTGTAAGCTGCTCTGATAGCTGATGCTTAAAGATAGTGAGGGAGATATGAGTCTCCAGCTTCAGTGATTTTTGCAATTAGTTTCAGTCATTGGCAGCAGAGAACTGGAAGGAAAGGCAGTCAAAAGAGGAATTGGCTTTTGGGGTGACCAGTGAAATATACCTGCTGGAGCACGTGCTACGGGTGGGTGCTGCTATGGTGACCAGTGAGCTGAGATAAGGCGGGGCTTTACCTAGCAAGGACTTATAGATGACCTGGAGCCAGTGGGTTTGGCGACGAATATGAAGCGAGGGCCAGCAAACGAGAGCATACAGGTCGCAGTGGTGGGTAGTATATGGGGCTTTGGTGACAAAATGGATGGCACTGTGATAGACTGCATCCAATTTGCCAAGTCAAGGATCAGTAGGATAGTCAGTTTTACGAGGGTATGTTTGGCAGCATGAGTGAAGGATGCTTTGTGGCGAAATAGGAAGCTAATTCTAGGTTTAATTTTGGATTGGAGATGCTTAATATGAGTCTGGAAAGAGAGTTTACAGTCTAGCCAGACACCTAGGTATTTGTAGTTGTCCACATATTCTACGTCAGAAGCGTCCAGAGTAGTGATGCTAGGCGGGCGGGCAGGTGCGGGCAGTGATCGGTTGAAGAGCCTGGATTTAGTTTTACTTGCATTTAAGAGCAGTTGGAGGCAACGGAATGAGAGTTGCATGGTTAGTTAACACAGTGTCCAAAGAAGGGTCAGAATGATACAGAATGGTGTCGTCTGCGTAGAAGTGGATCAGAGAATCACCAGCCGCAAGAGCGACATCATTGATGTATACAGAGAAAAGAGTCGACCCGAGAATTGAACCTTGTGGCACCCCCATATAGACTGCCAGAGGTCCGGACAACAGGCCCTCCGATTTGACACACTGAACTCTATCTGAGAAGTAGTTGGTGAACAAGGTGAGCCAGTCATTTGAGAACCCAAGGCTGTTGAGTCTGCCGATAAGTTCCTAACTTCCCTGAAAAGTTGCATATCGTGGGGGCTATTCGATGCTAATGCAGTACGCCACAGGATGTTTTTGTGCTGGTTAAGGGCAGTCAGGTCTGGAGTGAATGAAGGGCTACATCTGTTCCTTGTTCATTTTTAAAAAATGTTTATTTAAGATGGTGAGGAAAGCACTTTTAAATAATAACCAGGCATCCTCTACTGACGGAATGAGGTCAATATCTTTCCAGGATACCCGGGCCAGGTCGATTAGAAAGGCCTACTCGCTGAAGTGTTTAAGGGAGCGTTTGACTGTGATGAGGGGTGGTCGTTTGACCGCGGACTCATTACCGACGCAGGCAATGAGGCAGTGATTGCTGAGATCCTGGTTGAAGACAGCAGAGGTGTATTTAGAGGACAGGTTGGTCAGGATGATATTTATGAGGGTGCCGGAGTTTATGGATATGGGGTTGTACCTGGTAGGTTCCATGATCATTTGGGTGAGATTGAGGGCATCTAGCTTAGATTGTAGGATGGCCGGGGTGTTAAGCATTTCACAGTTTAAGTCACCTAACAGTACAAACTCTGAAGATAAATGGGGACAATTAATTCACCAATGGTGTCCAGGGTGTCTGGCGGCTGAGGGGGGGTCTGTAACAAGTGGCAACAGTGAGAGACTTATTTCTGGAAAGGTGGATTTTTAAAAGTAGAAGCTCGAACTGTTTGGGCACAGACCTGGATAGCATGACAGAACTCTGCAGTAGATTGCAACACCACCTCCTTTGGCAGTTCTGTCTTGGGGGAAAATGTATACACATACATAGAGGCATTTTTCAGCTATGATTTTACCACTCAGAATCCAGAATGGATATGACAATGTGGCCAGCACAGGACATAATACACCCTTCCAACAATCTACTTATTGATCTTCTTTACTTCTTATCTGGTAAACTGCTACTGTGTGTCAAGAAAAGAGCCCCAATTAGGGGTTAGTGTACTCCAGTAAAAAAGGTCTGGTTTAGATTTAAAAACTATTGCTCTGTGTCCCCGTTCATAGGGGCATGAGAGACTAGTCAGTGGTAGAATTGAGTTGGCACTTTATTGGCCCAAACACCCACAGACCAACAAGGTTGAGGTTACTCGCGACAGTAATTAGAATGTTTTTTGTTGTTGTATTGATGCATTGTGTTTTCTAACTATCCAAGAATTGGATCCAAAGTGTTCGGAAATATTTGTTCCCATAAATACAAAGGAGGATGTCTCTCCTCATACCTCTGGCACTTTAGTCAGAATGCCAGACTGTGCACCACAGAGCCAATCAGGAGAGAATACATACTGGTCAACGGTGCCAATTGAAAGTCGAGGTGTGTGTTTGTGCCTTTTGGATTACTCTCTCTTTACAGAAATCCCCTGTGGTTCAAGTCAAGAGCTACCCTTCTACTTTCAGTCTGCTCTGCGCATGTCTGAAAGTGACAGAGCCAGCAGCCTAGAGTTTTTCACAGTATGTCATTAAAAATTATGACACTTATGAATGTAAGTAAAATGCTAATATGTATTAGATCCAGTACAATGGAATAACTAAGACCTGAATACAGCGTGTTCCGATTCCTCCTTCTCTTTCTGTCCAGCAGGGTCAACCAAAAACACTTGGCCTGATGGTTCACGCAGATACTGGGGAAGCAATATAGAAATGTATTGATCCCTTAAAATATTTTACTATTAAATAACCCATATCACAACACTCATACCTCTTCACAAAAATGTACCTAAATTAATTTTGGTAAAATTATTTTACTCAAAAAAGGAATTTATTTTACCAGTTAGAAATAGTAGGCCATGCATTAAATAACTATTTTCATCAGAAAAACAAACCCTCAAATGCACTATTGAATTTTGTAAGTTGTCTAAAGGTGGCTTACTGTGAATGCACTCAAATATCAAGTCATTATCAGGTTATGTAACTGCGTTCTAATACTCAACGTAGAAGGATTTGTCTTAATGTACAGTATATGAAAGTGATGCTATGAAAATGATTCTTTCACGTTATCAAGCTCACTGTAACTGACAAATCACTGCCTATTACTGTGATTAAAAAGACCATATGAAACATTGTTTTTCATGAGGCCTACCTGTGCGCCTTCCTTTAAGCACCTCTGTTCAAACACCTCTCCTGTCCATACCACATACAGCCATTTGTGGATCTTATCAGTGTCCATGTGAAAGATAGTTATTGCGAGGATGGAACATTTGTTGACTTAAAAACATTTTTGTTTTCACATTTCACCATTGTGAAATGAAGGCCTGCAAAGCTTACAGATTTAAGTCTAATAGCATGAGATGAAAGTAGACAAACATCAGTGTGCGATATGAAGGTATAGTCAGTGGACATTCTAAACCTTGTTTGAAGTCCTTAGGTCACATGACCAAGGAGCTATTGAAATTAAAAAACGTAAATAAATCATTTAAAATAGTGCGAGATATAAATTGACAAAAAATAAATGTGTGCAAAGTGTGTCTATGCCATCGGGTTAGCTAGAACCAGTTTTGAAAGTTTTACGAGTAATGGTTAAATAGCTATTGGAATTTGAAAATGTTGATTTGTCACTATATTGACGGTCCCTAACTGTTGTTGGTGGACGTAAGGAAGACTACAGTTGAATATCCAACCTGAAACTGTCTTTACCTCGGTAGTTCCATTGAAATGATACCATGTCTGGAATCTAATAATAACTACAATAGTATAGCTGTCCCTTCATTGCAATAACATTTATCCATACTGATCAGTTTGTGAGCTGCACTTAATTTGATCAGTATAATAGAGGTGTTGCCCATGTGAATGAAGCTCCATAATGTTAATTGTTGACTGTGTAATCATTGAGAGGATAAACAGGGTTACATGTTGACCAGACCGTTCACTCGCGTGCGTCCGCGTATGTTGATTTTGTCGACCCACACCAGACACGATCAGGACACTGATCCAACTATATATTAATTTGAGAACAGGTCGAAAAGCATCAAACATTCATGGCAATTTATCTAGCTAGCTTGCTGTTGCTAGTTAATTAGTCCTGGGATATAAACATTGGGTTATTATTTTACCTGAAATGCACAAAATCCTCTACTCTGACAATTAATCCACAGATAACAGGGTAAACCGAGTTTGTTTCTAGTAATCTCTCCTCATTCAGGCTTCTTCTTCTTTGGACTTTATATGGCGGTTGGCAACCAACTTTAAGGTGCATTACCACCACCAACAGGACTGGAGTGTGGACCTCAAATTAGCTAGCAACAGCAAGCTAGCTAGCTAAATTGCCAGACGTGTTTAATGCCTTTTCTGACATGTCCCCAAATTAATATAGTTGGTTCAGAGTTCGTTTTGATATTTCAACCTGCTTGTCCTTATCTCGTATGGTGTGGGAGGACAAAATCAACATGGGGCGATGGCGGACACACACGCGAGCGGTCTGGACTGAATGTTAGTGTTCAGCTGTTCTGACTCTGTCTTTAGTTCTACAACATCATGACCTGAAAGTGTACAGGTATTACCGATGACTTCTCTCCTTCTCCTCATAAGATTTATTTCAAGCTAAATGGGCCTACTACATTATGGGATCAATAACACTAGCCATTGACACTGGCAGAGAGTACATTTGTCTGGTGTGTGCAATGCATTGACATTTTCTGCATGGTTCTTATTGGCCTAGGGTGACATTGAAATGTACTGTGTTACTAAAGTAAATGCCAGGGCCAGCTGCAGATCGGTGACTGTTACGGCCTGCATGCACAGCCTTCTGTCTTTCTCTCTCATTCTCATATACCTGTCTCCAACCGCTTCTCTCCTTGCCCTCTCCCTGTCTTCAAATCAAATGTTTTGTCACATGCGACAAATACAACAGGTGCAATAGACCTTACCGTGAAATGCTTACTTTTCAAACCCGTAACCAACAATGCAGTTGAGAAAAACAAGAGTTAAGAAAAAGATTTGCTAAATAAACTAAAGTAAAAATAAAAGATCAACAATAAAATAACAATAACGTGGCTATATACAGTGGGTACCGGTGCTGAGTCAATGTGCGGGGTTACAGGTTAGTCGAGGTAATATGTACATGTAGGTAGGGGTAAAGTGATTATGCAGAGATAATAAATTGCCTGTAGCGGCAGTGTAAAAATAAAGGGGGGGAGGTCACTGCAAATAGTTTAGGTAGCCATTTGATTAGTTGTTCGGTAGTCTTATGGCTTGGGGCTTGGGGGTAGAAGCTGTGACCTGGCACTCCAACCAGTCAGGATACTCTCGATGGTGCAGCTGTAGAACTTTTTGAGGATCTGAGGACCCATGCCAAATGTTTTCAGTCTTCTGAGGGGGAATAGGCATTGTCATTCCCTCTTCACGACTGTCTTGGTGTGTTTGAACCATGATAGTGATATGGAGACTAAGGAACTTGAAGCTCTCAACCGACTCCACTACAGCCCTGTTGATGAGAATGGGGATGGGGTCGGCCCTCCTTTTCAATGATCATCTCCTTTGTCTTGATCACGTTGAGGGACAGGTTGTTGTCCTGGCACCACACTGTCGGGTCTCTGACCTCCTCTCTATATGCTGTCTCATCATTGTCGGTGATCAGGCCTACCACCATTGTGTTGTCAGCAAACTTGATAATGGTGTTGGAGTCGTGCTTGGCCACGCAGTCGTGGGTGAACAGGGAGTACAGGAAGGGACTAAGCACGCACCCCTAAGGGGCACCTGTGTTGAGGATCAGCGTGGCAGATGTGTTGTTCCCTACCCTTACCACCTGGGGGTGGCCCGTCAGGAAGTCCAGGATCCAGTTGCAGAGGGACGTGTTTAGTCCCAGGGTCCTTAGCTTATTGATGAGTTTTGAGGGCACTATGGTGTTGAACGCTGAGCTGTAGTCAATGAACAGCATTCTCACATAGGTGTTCCTTTTGTACCAGGTGGGAAAGGGCAGTGTTGATTGCAATAGAGATGGTTTCATCTGTGGATCTGTTGGGGGGGTATGCAAATTTTAGTGGGTTTAGGGTTTCTGGAATGATGGTGTTGTGAGCCATGACCAGCCTTTCAAAGCACTTCATGGCTACAGACGTGAGTGCTACAGGTCGGTAGTCTTCTTGAAAAATGTAGGTATTACAGACTCGGCCAGGGACAGTTTGAAAATGTCAGTGAAAACACTTGCCAGTTGGTCAACACATGCTCAGAGTACACGTCCTGGTAATCCGTCTGTTGACCAAATCAAATCAAAATCAAATTTATTTATATAGCCCTTCGTACATCAGCTGATATCTCAAAGTGCTGTACAGAAACCCAGCCTAAAACCCCAAACAGCAAGCAATGCAGGTGTAGAAGCACGGTGGCTAGGAAAAACTCCCTAGAAAGGCCAAAACCTAGGAAGAAACCTAGAGAGGAACCAGGCTATGTGGGGTGGCCAGTCCTCTTCTGGCTGTGCCGGGTGGAGATTATAACAGAACATGGCCAAGATGTTCAAATGTTCATAAATGACCAGCATGGTCCAATAATAATAAGGCAGAACAGTTGAAACTGGAGCAGCAGCACGGCCAGGTGGACTGGGGACAGCAAGGATTCATCATGTAAGGTAGTCCTGAGGCATAGTCCAAGGGCTCAGGTCCTCCGAGAGAGAGAAAGAAAGAGAGCACACTTAAATTCACACAGGACACCGAATAGGACAGGAGAAGTATTCCAGATATAACAAACTGACCCTAGCCCCCCGACACATAAACTACTGCAGCATAAATACTGGAGGCTGAGACAGGAGGGGTCAGGAGACTCTGTGGCCCCATCCGAGGACACCCCCGGACAGGGCCAACAGGAAGGATATAACCCCACCCACTTTGCCAAAGCACAGCCCCCACACCACTCGAGGGATATCTTCAACCACCAACTTACCATCCTGAGACAAGGCTGAGTATAGCCCACAAAGATCTCCGCCACGGCACAACCCAAGGGGGGGGGGCGCCAACCCAGACAGGATGATCACATCAGTGACTCAACCCACTCAGGTGAGGCACCCCTCCCAGGGACGGTATGAGAGAGCCCCAGTAAGCCAGTGACTCAGCCCCTGTAATAGGGTTAGAGGCAGAGAATCCCAGTGGAAAGAGGGGAACCGGCCAGGCAGAGACAGCAAGGGCGGTTCGTTGCTCCAGAGCCTTTCCGTTCACCTTCCCACTCCTGGGCCAGACTACACTCAATCATATGACCCACTGAAGAGATGAGTCTTCAGTTAAGACTTAAAGGTTGAGACTGAGTTTGCATCTCTGACATGGGTAGGTAGACCGCTCCATAAAAATGGAGCTCTATAGGAGAAAGCCCTGCCTCCAGCTGTTTGCTTAGAAATTCTAGGGACAATTAGGAGGCCTGCGTCTTGTGACCGTAGCGTACGTGTAGGTATGTACGGCAGGACCAAATCAGAGAGATAAGTAGGAGCAAGCCCATGTAATGCTTTGTAGGTTAGTAGGCAGTAAAACCTTGAAATCAGCCCTTGCTTTGACAGGAAGCCAGTGTAGGGAGGCTAGCACTGGAGTAATATGATAAAAAAAATAGGTTCTAGTCAGGATTCTAGCAGCCGTATTTAGCACTAACTGAAGTTTATTTAGTGCTTTATCCGGGTAGCCGGAAAGTAGAGCATTGCAGTAGTCTAACCTAGAAGTGACAAAAGCATGGATTAATTTTTCTGCATCATTTTTGGACAGAAAGTTTCTGATTTTTGCAATGTTATGTAGATGGAAAAAAGCTGTCCATGAAATGGTCTTGATATGTTCTTCAAAAGAGAGATCAGGGTCCAGAGTAACGCCGAGGTCCTTCACAGTTTTATTTGAGACGACTGTACAACCATTAAGATTAATTGTCAGATTCAACAGAAGATCTCTTTGTTTCTTGGGACCTAGAACAAGCATCTCTGTTTTGTCCGAGTTTAAAAGTAGAAAGTTTGCAGCCATCCACTTCCTTATGTCTGAAACACATGCTTCTAGCGAGGGCAATTTTGGGGCTTCACCATGTTTCATTGAAATGTACAGCTGTGTGTCATCCGCATAGCAGTGAAAGTTAACATTATGTTTTCGAATGACATCCCCAAGAGGTAAAATATATAGTGAAAACAATAGTGGTCCTAAAACGGAACCTTGAGGAACACCGAAATTTACAGTTGATTTGTCAGAGGACAAACCATTCACAGAGACAAACTGATATCTTTCCGACAGATAAGATCTAAACCAGGCCAAAACTTGTCAGTGTAGACCAATTTGGGTTTCCAATCTCTCCAAAAGAATGTGGTGATCGATGGTATCAAAAGCAGCACTAAGGTCTAGGAGCACGAGGACAGATGCAGAGCCTCGGTCTGATGCCATTAAAAGGTCATTTACCACCTTCACAAGTGCAGTCTCAGTGCTATGATGGGGTCTAAAACCAGACTGAAAGCATTTCGTATACATTGTTTGTCTTCAGGAAGGCAGTGAGTTGCTGCCTTTTCTAAAATTTTTGAGAGGAATGGAAGATTCGATATAGTTTTTTATATTTTCTGGGTCAAGGTTTGGCTTTTTCAAGAGAGGCTTTATTACTGCCACTTTTAGTGAGTTTGGTACACATCCGGTGGATAGAGAGCCGTTTATTATGTTCAACATAGGAGGGCCAAGCACAGGAAGCAGCTCTTTCAGTAGTTTAGTTGGAATAGGGTCCAGTATGCAGCTTGAAGGTTTAGAGGCCATGATTATTTTCATCATTGTGTCAAGAGATATAGTACTAAAACACTTGAGTGTCTCTCTTGATCCTAGGCAGAGTTGTGCAGATTCAGGACAACTGAGCTTTGAAGGAATACGCAGATTTAAAGAGGAGTCCGTAATTTGCTTTCTAATAATCATGATCTTTTCCTCAAAGAAGTTCATGAATTTATCACTGCTAAAGTGAAAGCCATCCTCTCTTGGGGAATGCTGCTTTTTAGTTAGCTTTGCGACAGTATCAAAAACGAATTTCGGATTGTTCTTATTTTCCTCAATTAAGTTAGAAAAATAGGATGATCGAGCAGCAGTAAGGGCTCTTCGGTACTGCACGGTACTGTCTTTCCAAGCTAGTCGGAAGACTTCCAGTTTGGTGTGGCGCCATTTCCGTTCCAATTTTCTGGAAGCTTGCTTCAGAGCTCGGGTATTTTCTGTGTACTAGGGAGCTAGTTTCTTATGAGAAATGTTTTTAGTTTTTAGGGGTGCAACTGCATCTAGGGTATTGCGCAAGGTTAAATTGAGTTCCTCAGTTAGGTGGTTAACTGATTTTTGTCCTCTGACGTCCTTGGGTAGGCAGAGGGAGTCTGGAAGGGCATCAAGGAATCTTTGTGTTGTCTGTGAATTTATAGCACGACTTTTGATGCTCCTTGGATGGGGTCTGAGCAGATTATTTGTTGCAATTGCAAACGTAATAAAATGGTGGTCCGATAGTAAAGGATTATGAGGAAAACGTCTTTTTTTTTGTAAATTGAAATTTGCTATCGTAAATGTTAGCAACACCTCTGCCTTTGCGGGATGCACGGGGGATATGGTCACTAGTGTAGCCAGGAGGTGAGGCCTCATTTAACAGTAAATTCATCAGGCTTAAGCCATGTTTCAGTCAGGCCAATCACATCAAGATTATGATCAGTGATTAGTTCATTGACTATAATTGCCTTTGAAGTAAGGGATCTAACATTAAGTAGCCCTATTTTGAGATGTGAGGTATCATGATCTCTTTCAATAATGACAGGAATGGAGGTG